>NC_050580.1:4560853-4763353 GCF_011100635.1 Trichosurus vulpecula | reverse complement strand
AGTTGAAGTTACAACAAGAAAACTTTGCTATCCGGCAAACAAGAAGAACCACCAACGACCACCAATCCACCACTAACAGCTAGAAAGACTACAGCAGCAGTATCAGTCACACCCCCTACTGGGTTGGGCTACTTCCACATGCCACTGGTTTGTTCTCATTGAGAGACTAAGCCCAAGCTGGATGACTGGTCATCAGGTAGGTGATCGTTGTCAGAGGCTTTTTCAGGTGTGCATTGGACTAGCTGAAGTACCTTCTGATGGCAGAATCAAGTGATTCCATAATTATCTGACTTGCTGACCTTTTGGAAGATTTTCCGTTTCTCCGGAGTTAATGGACTTTAAAGTCCCTTTCAACTTGAAAACTCTGAATTTACAATTCGAAGTCATTTAAGAAAAGACGAAAACAAATAGTTACCCGACCTCCTTACGCTTCCCTGTAGCATAACAGAACACATAGAACAGACACATAACAGAAGAAGGCTTTTCTGTCATTGCTTTGCTCAGTCTCCTGCCGCTCAGGCCCAGCGCCAGTGCCCTAGTTGCCTGGTGCCTGCCAAGCGGGCTGTCTCCGTTATAGTGTATGAAAAAACACATACACATCCTCCTTTGTCAGTGCGGGCTCAGGCTGCATCTCTGTCTGGACTCTCCTGCTGAGACACTCCTGAGGGCCCCCTCCAGCTTTGCTGGTGTTTATGCACTCAAGTCAGCGGGGGGCTGGTTTTCCACAGTACATCACTTTGTTTCCAAACAATTATTTCTCCAAGTTGAAAAAAAATGTTCCTAAGCATCGGCACTGTTTGTGTTTTTCCCCCAGCCCACTTGAAAACACTTTCTTAAGCTTTCAGTTTAAAGCAATTTCAGGTGGCTTGTTCCCTTCCATTATCTACAGTGCTCATTAAAAAAATGGAAATAATTACTTTATTTATTCTCTAAATAATCCCCTTTTGGAAGAAATGTGAGACATTTGTTTGAATAAAAGCAATGAGACAGAGTAGAGATGCAAAGGAGTTGAGTCAGGTGACCCAAGTTCTCATCCTACTTAGCCCCTTCCTCTCCAGCTCTCAGTTTCTCCAGCTGTGAAAGAAGAGATCTCCATTAGGTGATCCCCTTTTAGTTCTGCATTCTGACTTTCTCTGATTTGATGAATTGAGTTGAGTAGAGCCAGTCATTATGGTGGGTGGTGTTTGAGAGTAGGGGCTGTCTTGTGTCTTTGTATATCCAGTATCATAGTGTCTAGCATATTGTAGGGACTTAATAAATGTTTATTGATAGAATGACTGACTTTATGCTGATATTATTAATAATTATGGTACCATATATGCATGCACACTTGCATATATATACATATATATATATATATTGTATAAGGAGAGAGAAGGAGAACAGGGCATGGGAAAGGAGGAGGGGGAGAGCCAATGGGGCTCCCTGAGAAAGGGTCTGGATCTTCCTGAGTGTATCTAGCACTGTGCTCGCTGATGAACTGATGGTTAATAATGAGGATAATGCAGTGGGACATAGTGGCAGATGGCCAGCCAGCCTCTGAATCAGGAGGATTTGGATTAAAGTGCTATCTCTGATTTTCCTTTTGGATCACTGCCTTGTCATGGTGTGGAGGGGCTTGTCTAGCTCAGTGAGAGAAACTACGAGCTAAGCTGTATAGGGTTACTCACGATGAACAGGTCACGGTGGAGTGTTCTATCCCCTGGAGAAGGAAATGGCAAATTATTTCAGTATCTTTAATAAGAAAACTCCATGGACAATAAGCTTGGACAGACTTGGGGAGATAGTGGAGGACAGAAGGATCTGGCATGTTCACAGGGGCATGCAGAGTTGGGCATGACTGAATTACTGAACGATGTCTATCTCTGACATCTGCTGTGTAACCAAAGGCAAGCCTCAGAACATTTCACAGTGCTAGTCAACTCTACATGACCAGCATTTATGTATGAGTTGTCAATATGCCCCACTAAAGGGAGCTTACACATTGGAAGTTCATTGCACTGATGAAATCAACAGCCTAGAACAGCCACCACCACCACCACCCACACAGGAAAAAAAAAAAACAGCACCAAAGGAAGACTTTCAATAGAATATATGCATACATGACTGTGGACTAACATTTTCATAAGACTGGAAGATTGAGGTCAATGACATGTAGCCATTTTGGAGGAAAGGAGAAAATTTGGAGGGCAGGCAAAATCCGATGGGAGCCACTCATAGACTGTCCAGGGCAGAAGGGACCTGAGAAAGATTTTTTACAAAATTTCATAGATGTGGAAAGTGAGACAGAGGGAGAGAGAGTGCCTAAGTCTGGTCCATGGCCAAGATGGAATTAAGATCTATGTCTTCTGATCTCAATGTTGCTTTTCCTTACACTATACTCTCTATTATAAGCAAAGTAAAATAAAACTACCTCAGGGTCCTCATAGATGGTGCAGAGAAACACAACTTTCTTTATGGTATCATAGCATATACATATACATACAGGCATAAGGCATACATGTACACATACATACACACATACACACATATATTTTAATGAACAATGCATTAATGGAAAAAAATGCTTACTGCTGTTCAGTCATTTCAGTTGTGTCCCTGTGTCCCCATTTGGAGTTTTCTTGGCAAAGATAGTAGTTTGCCATTTCCTTCTCTATATCAATTTATAGATTAGAAAACTCAGCAAACAAGGTTAAGTGACTCACCCAGGATCACACAGCTAGTAAGTGTCTGAGGCAAGATTTTAACTCAGGAAGATAAATCTTTCTTTTTTCTTTTAAATTTATTTATTTATGTTTAGTTTACAACATTTAGTTCCTCAAGTTTTTGAGTTTCAAATTTTCTCCCCCTCCTCTTCCCCTCTCCCCACCCAAAAGACCATGCAATCCAATATAGGTTCTACATATACCTTCACACTAAACACATTTTCACAGTAGTCAAGTTGTAAAGAAGAGTTATAACCAATGTAATGAACCACGAGAAAGAAGAAACAAAAAAGAAACAAAAACAAAAAAAGAGAGCAAATAGTTCGCATCAATCTGCATTCAGACTCCATAATTCTTTCCTGGATGTGAACAGCGTTTTCACCGTAAGTCTTTTGGAATTGTCTTAGAACCTTGGATTGTTGAGAAGAGCCAAGTCTATCAAAGTTACTGTTTTAGCAACCCAGCTAGCAGCTTCAGTGGGGGCGTAAGATCCCTCCCCCACAGCCTGCACCCAGGGGCTGCCGGCACGCCGGGGAAGCACAGGTTCTTTTTATCTGCTTAAACAAGGAAAGCACGGTGAAGGCATTGACCAGCTTACTTTAATCCAGCATTCAGTTAGCATACAGACAACATTCATTTAGTTCAGGGGAAAACGCCAGCATTCAGTTAGTTCAGGGGAGCACACAGACAAGCACCAAGAGACAGACCAAATACAGATTCATTGACTTACTTCAGGGGAAAAAACCAGCACCCTGAGGTTCAAAACATCCATTTAGTTTGGGGGAAAACAAACCAGCACCCACAACCTCAAAATCAAAATACAAACAAATTACAAATATCAACAGACAGACCCAATACAATTCATAGTTACCAACATCTGGGCTCAGCCCGAGAGGAAGGGCTGGCTCAGAGTCATGCTCCCCGCTTGCTCCCACACCAACCAGAAAAGGAAAAAAAAAAGGGCTCTTCAAGCTGTCCTCTCACCTCTTATAGAGTTTTTGACATCATTAAGCGCCGCCTGAACGACCAAAGCTGATTGGTTCTTGAGCTGGCCCCTCCCCCTAGTGTAGACCAGGTTAACACCCAATAGGGTGTGGCTCTGGAGCTAACACCTCTCCTCAGCCAGCCCCATGACTCATCACACAGGAAGTTCTGATTCCTGGCATGGTCACTGGACTTCCTGCCCTGGAAGAGCAAGCCACAGCGTCCAGAGGCTCCATGAGATAAGCTGAGTCACTCAAAGAAAACAAAGGCCATTCTGGTTACAGTTACTCATCACAGATACAATGTGTCTGTAATTGTGTATAATGTTCTGGTTCTGCTCCTCTACCTCAGCATCAGATCATGTAAGTCTTTCCAGTTTATTGTGAAGTGCGTCTGCTCCTCATTTCTTACAGCACAATAGTATTCCATTACCTTCATATACCACAGCTTGTTCAGCCATTCCCCAATTGATGGGCATCCCCTTGATTTCCAATTCTTTGCCACCACAAAAAGAGCTGCTATAAATATTTTTGTACATATGGGTCTTTTTCATATTTGTATGATGTCTTTGGGACACAGCCCTACAAGTGGTATTGCTGGGTCAAAGGGTATGCATGTTTTTACAGCATAGGGGCATAGGGGCGTAGTTCCAAATTGCTCTCCAGAATGGTTGGATCAGTTCACAACTCCCCCAACAATGCAATAGTGTTCAGGAAAATAAATCTTCCTGACTCCAGTGCTCTATTCACTGCACCACCTAGCTGCCTTGAACCACCTAGTTGCCACCTATTGTTCAGTGTGTCATTAATATTCACATACACACACACACACACACACACACACACACACACACACAATCATTGTTGGCTTAGTTTTAAGTAGCAGTTACTCCACTCCCTTCACCTTTCCTCCTCTTAGACTCTCCATGGAAATAAACTGTTTCCTCAGATTGGAGAAGAGAGATGATGGATGAGCTCATTCATGCAAGAGCGTCTTCTAGTTGTGCAGATCTCCTTGTACCTCTCAGTACCTTTTCATCTTGTCTTATTTTTGTCCGTGTCATCCCATGAATCTAGCCTCAAGGATTGGTCAGAATATTGGATACCTCCCTTGGCTTCTGCCCCTTTTCCTGTTCCTATCCCAGGAGCCAGTGTAGCACCCAGCTGCCCCACTGTCATTCTTAACTTTTGCAGCAGCTTAGATCACTTCCTTTTTTGTCCATATATCTCCTTGATGATGGTTTTTATGCCGCATCTCTCCTACGAGTCATCTTCGGGAATGTTCTAGAGCCTTTCTGTGTTGACTCGGCCTTTTCCTACTGCTCTTTGTGTCATGAACAGTGTCAATGCACCAAAGTAGACCATAATTCATCATGATAGAGCATCCTTGACAGAATCTGGATGTTGAAAAGGATTTCTGTCTTGGAGGAGCAATTAGGGAGTGGAATTATATCTACTAAGCTCTATCACATTTGCTCTGCCATCCGTATCCTGTGGATGCAATAATCTAGCTGACAGGGCTATGCATATAACAATGCCATTTTTCTAGGCTACGTGTTTTTCAGCCTCATAGTTTTTCCCTGATTCCCGAGCAAATGTGTCTCTTCTGAGTGTCTGGGCATCTTACTGAAGGGGTCTTTGACAATTCCAAATCTTGATACAATCACTACCATGATATCTGTGAGTAGAAACATCTGAAGAACCTCACCATCATTTAGGAATCTCTTTGCATTCAGTATAGGACACTTTCCATGACAAGGATAAATGAGATTGGTGACCAAATGTCACCGTATTTTATGCTGATCTTAATATTCCTAAAAGATCTGTTTAACATTTCTTAGATAAATGTAAGTAATTTAAATAAGCTGCCACAACATGGAGGCCAAAAGAGACCAGAAATTGCCTTGGGGAACATGTGCTTGATCCCTGAGCCAAGGGGAGAGATGGAAGTCAAGAACAACATCTGCTTGGAGCATAAACTCATTTTCACAACATTGCAGAAGAGGATGGCAGAAGATTATAAACAGTATTGCTTCATGAAAGAACAAGAAATAATAGAAGGGAAAATAAACTTACAGATGATAGAAAAGAAATACACACAAATTTAATAGCATTTTTATAGCTCAATAACAAAATTCAGGAAGAAATAAGAGAAGGGAAGTACCATTTGAAACAATTAGAAAATAACTGGAAATCTATCTGTCAAGGCACGCTCAAAATAAATGAAACAAGTATAAATCACTCCTTAAAGAAGAACAGATTAAATAATTGAGGAATATTCATTACTCATGGTAGTACCATGCCAATCAAATAAGAAAAATATGATAGCTACATTAATTTAAAGATTTGTTGTCATACTACTAAACCATCCAAGGGAATTCTTTACAAAATTAGGCCAAAAAGAACAATATTCATTTGGAGCAACAAAAGGTTTAGAATATTAAGGGAAATAATGAAAAAAACAGGATGCAATGAGGGAAGAATAACATTTCCAGACCTTGGGTTCTATAATAAAGGAGTAATCATCCAAATTATTTGGTACTTGTTTAAAAAAATTGAAAAGTAGATCACTGGAACACACTAGTTGAGTCAGGAACAACCAAACCAAATAATCTAGTGTTTAATCAATCAGGGTATAGAAATTACCTGTAGAAAAAAAACTCCATTTGGCAAGACCTGCTAGGAAAACGGGAAAGCGGTTTGGAAGAAATTGGGGTTTATACCCATATCTTACATGTTAAAAAATTTTAAACTAAAAAATGGGTATAAGACCTGAATATTAAAAGTTATACAATACAAATTTATCCACCTATCTATCTATCCATGTATTTATGTTTCAATCTATCTATCTATTTATCAATCCTTCTATTGATCGATTTATCTATTGTCTATCTGCCTGCTTGCCTGTCTGTCTATTTATCTGTCTGTGAACCAGATCAAGTCATTTTTACAACCGTGACTAGGGGGATAGTTGTTAACTAAACAGGAGCTAGACATAACAAAACAGAAAAAAAATTATAAGTTTGATTATATGAAATTGAAAAAACAATCAACAACACTAAATTGACTGGAATAGGAAGCGAAGCTAGGATTGGAAGAAAAATGCATTATTTATTTCTGCAAAGGTTTTATATGTCTGATTTATAGAGAATTAACATAGAAATCATATCAAGAGCAATTCCCCAATCTGACCCAGTTACACTGGCCTTGTTATTCCTTGCACAATATACTCCACTCATCCCTGTCATCTGTGCCTTTGCACTGGCCAGTTTCCATTCATAGAATAATCTCCCTCTGCCTCTTGGTTTGCTCTGGCTTCCTTTAAGATATGAATAACGACTATAATAACATAAATGTTAAGAACAACAAGAAAAACAAACTGAATGCTGACAAAGGTTTACCTCAAAGAAAAGGTGAGAAAATTCCTGGCTAAAAACCAGAGCACAGGCCAGGATAACAGTGTCCACACCTTTCCCCAGATCACACCACTTTGAAAGTATCAAAAACTTGCAGACTCCCAAAACTAGTTCTGAAAACAACAGTTGGAAATATCCTGAAGCTTGAAATAGTGCCTCCTCACACCCAGGTGAGCAGAGCCCAACTTTAACATAAAGGTAAAGATAATAAGTAGACTGGAAAAATGAGGAAACAACAAAAAAGAACTTAACTATATAAAGCTACCATAGCGGCAGGGAAGATGATGACAAAAATTCAGAAGACAACAATATGAAAATAGCTACAATCAAATTATCAAAGAAAAAATGCTAATTGAACCAAAGCTCAACAAGAATTCTTGGAAGAGTTAAACAAAGAGCTAAGAGTGGTAGAGGAGAAGAAATAGGAAAAGAGATGAGAGTGAAGCAAAACAATTATGAAAAAAAGAATTGTCTTGGTAAAAGAGGAATAAAAATACTGAAGAAAAGAAGTCCTTAAAAAGTAGAATTAAACAAGAGGAAAAAGGTAAAAAATTCACTGAGGAAAAGAATTCCTTAAAAATTAGATTTGGGCAAGTGGAAGGTAATGACTTTATGAGACATCAAGAAACAATAAAACAAAAAAGAATGAAAAAAAAAACAGAAGAAAATGTGAAATATCTTATCACAAAACCAACTAACTTGAAAAATTGATTGAGGAGAGATAAGTTAACAATTATTGGACTACCTGAAAACTATCATCCAAAAAAGCCCTTAACATTATATTTCAAGAAATTATAAAAGAAAACTGCCCAGGTAGCTTAGATTGGGGCATAAAATAGAAATTAAAAGAATCTACCGATTACCTCTTGCAAGAGATTCCAAAATTAAAACTCCCACAGGTATTATAGTCAAATTCCAAAGCTCCCATGTTAAGTAGAAGACATTGTAAGCATCCAGAATGAAACAATTCATATATTCTAGAGCCACAGTCGTGATCACACAAAATTTAGCAGCTTCCTTCTTAAAGTAGTGGAGGGCTTGGAACATAGATATTCCTGAAGGCAAAGGAGCTAGGATTATAACTAAAGAATCACCTACCCAGCAAAACTTAGTATAATCCTTCAGGAGGAAAATGGATATTTAATGAAATGGAGAACTTTCAAGCATTCTTGATGAAAAATACCAGAACTGAATAGAAAATTTAACATTCAAACACGACTTAAGAGAAACATAAAAAGTAAAAACAAAAGAGAATTCATAAAGGACTTAAGAAAGCTAAATTGTTTATATTCTTATATGGGAAGTTGATAACATGCAACTTCTAAGAACTTTAAAGTTTCTTAGGGCAGTTAGAAGGAGTCTCTGTATTGGCAATTAGGTTGGGACGTTTTTACTGTTTTAGAATGCTAAATTAATTAAGTGTCTTTGGTTGAGCCTTACTAGGTGCAAAGCCCCAGGTCCAAACCCCTATCTACTAGGTGCTAAGCTGATATGGTGTTTTAACAACCCAGCTAGCAGCTTCTGTGGGGGCGTAAGATGTACCCACAGCCAGCACCCAGGAGGCCGCCAGGACCCAGGAGGCCGCCGGGACCCAGGAGGCCGCCGGGACGCCGGGAAAGCACAGGTTCTTTTTATCTGCTTAAACCAGAAAAGCACGGTGAAGGGGTTGACCAGCTTACTTTAATCCAGCATTCAGTTAGCATACGGACAACATTCATTTAGTTCAGGGGAAAACGCCAGCATTCAGTTAGTTCAGGGGAGCAAAGAGACAAGCATCAAGAGACAGACCAAATACAGATTCATTCACGTACTTCAGGGGAAAAAGCCAACACCCTGAGGTTCAAAACATTCATTTAGTTGGGGGGGGGGGAAACAAACCAGCACCCCGAACCTCAAAAACCAAAATACAAACAAATTACAAATATCAACAGACAGACCCAATACAATTCATAGTTACCAACATCTGGGCTCAGCCCGAGAGCAAGGGCTGGCCCAGAGTCACACTCCCCCGTTGCTCCCACACCAACCGGAAAAGGAAAGAGAGCTCTTCAAGCTGTCCTCTCCCCTCTTATAGAGTTTTTGACATCATTAAGTGCCGCCTGAATGACCAGAGCCAATTGGTTCTTGAGCTGGCCCCTCCCCCTAGCGTAGACCAGGTTAACACCCAATAGGGCGTGGCTCTGGAGCTAACACCTCCCCTCAGCCAGCCCCATGACTCATCACACAGGAAGTTCTGATTCCTGGCATGGTCACTGGACTTCCTGCCCCGGAAGAGCAAGCCACAGCGTCCAGAGGCTCCATGAGGTAAGCTGAGTCACTCAAAGAAAACAAAGGCCATTCTGGTTACATATGGGCATGAAGCCCTCAGGGGCCTAGGGGAAGTTGCTAAGACAAGAGCCAATAGTACGTGCCTAAGTTCTGGTCACTCAGATGACATATGATGATGTCCAAAGACTGTATAAAAAGAGAGAACAGAGCTATTTGCTTGAGGCTCTCACTCCCGGAGGAGCATTGGCATGGGACTCTGGGCAGCCACTGTAAGAGCCTCCCTGCTTGTCAATCCAGATATTGACGGTTTCTTGGTAACTATGAATTGTGATCTGGTCTGTTTATAATGTATGTTTTTAATTTGTTTGTATTTGCTCTGAAGTTTCGGGTGCTGGCTTTTCCCCCTGAACTAAGTGAATGATATTGTATGTTGGATTAAAATAAGATTGTTAACCCCTTAACATTGCTTTCTTTAGTAAAGCAGATGAAAAGAACCTGTGCTGACAGCATTCTTGTTACTGGGCTTGTGTTGGCCTTTCACCCCCACAGCAGCTGCTAGCCCAATTGTTGCAACATCTACATAGAAGGAATGAATGCAGTTCAATTATGTTGAGAAGATCTAAATAAACGTAGAGATGAGAAAGAGGGATGCACTGGGAGAACAGAGAAGGGAGAGGTAGAATGAGGAAAAATTTCTCACATAAAAAAGGCATGCAGGAAGAGCTTTTATAATGGAGGGGAAAATGGGGGGGCAATGCTTGTATCTCACTCTCATTGGAATTGGTTAAAGAAATATATAGAAATATATATATGTATATATACATATACATATATACATACATACATGAGTGTGTATACACACACTCAGTTGTGTATAGAAATCTATCTTACAGAGGAAGGGGATAGGAGAAAGAGAGTTAATGATCTAAAGGCGGGTGAATGAGGACAAGCTACTGCCTGTCAGAGGACAAACAGACTTTTGAGGACAGACAAGATAAAAAGGTAGAAAGGACAAGCAAGAGAATGGGATGGGGGAAAATACATAGTTAGTGAATATAACTGTGAATGTGAATGAGATGAGCTCAGCCATAAAATGGGACTTGATGGCAAAATGGATTAGCAACTAGAATCTAGCAACATGTTGTTTACAAGAGATACCCTTGACACAGAGGGGTGGGGAACCTTTGGCTTTGAGACCACATGGGGCCCTGTAGATACTTTTGACTGAATCCAAAAGGGCCACACTTGAGAGCCTAGAGGGCCACATGTGGCCTCGAGGTCTCAGGTTCCTCCACTTCACACAGACAGCTCAAATGAGGCGCTTGAGCAGAATCTACTGCGCTTTAGCTGAAGTAAAAAGGCAGGGTTCACAATCATATCTCAGACAAAGCAAAAGTAAAGGGAGACAATTAAAAAAGACAATCAGGGAAACTACATTATACTAAAATATACCGTAGACAATGAAATAATATCAAAATTTTTGCAAGCGAGTCTCTGAGGAAGGCCTCATTTTTCAAGAAAACAGTCAAACTTATGAAAATAGGACCCACTCCCCAATTTATAAATAATGAAAGTATACAAACAAGCTATTTTCAGAAGAAGATGTCAAAGCTATACATAGTCATGAAAAACAGTGCTGTAAATCACTGATGAGTAGAGAAATGGAAATTAAAACAACTCTGAAGTACCACCTTACACCTGTCAGAAATGACAAATACTGGAGAGGATGGCGGAAAATACTGTTGGTGGAGTTGTGAACTGGTTCAAACCATTCAGGAGAACAATTTGGAAATATGCCCAAAGGGATATAAAAGTATGCATACCTTTTCACCCAGCAATATTACTACTAGGTATGTGTGTTGGTAACCAAAAATGGGCTCCTTAGCACTTAGTCAACAAGTGCCCTCGAATAGTTTGGCTTTTTCCCCTGAACTGAATGCTGTTTGTATGTTGGATTGGAGTAAGCTTGTCAGCCCCTTCACCTTGCTTAAGCAGATCGAAAGAACCTGTGCTTTCCCTGGCATACCTTACACCCACGCAGAAGCCAGATGGTTAAAAACAGCTTCCGTTGCAGCCAGAGGCTGCTACAGCTACAGCCACAGCCGAAGCTGAACCAGGAGCTGCCGGTAGCAGAGCTGACCTATGGGAGGAAGCTGAACAAGGACTTGAGGCCAGTGGGTAATCTTATGGCAGCTCTTTTTGTGGAGAAAAAGAATTGGAAATTGAGGGCAGGCTCATCAATTGGGGAATGGCTGAACAAAGTTGTGGCAGATGATCATGATGGAGTGATATCGTGCTCTAAGAAAGGATGGAGGGCATGGTTTCTGAAAAACATGGGAAGACCTATATGAATTGATGCAAAGTGAAGTGAGCAGAACCAAGAGATCATTGTACACAGTATTAGCAATATTTCTGTGATGATTGTAAAAGACACAGCTGCTTTGATGAATATAATTATCCAAGACAATTCTAAAAGATTCCTGATGAAAAAGTGCTATCCACCTACAGAGAGTGACTGATGAACTCTGAGTGCAAATCGAAGTATAATTTTCTCACTTGATTTTTCTTGGTTTTGCTTATCATGGCTAACATGATTTCACTTGTGTGATTGCTATAGTGCCTGCTTTCTCAGTGGGTAGGAAAGGGGCAGGAGGGAAAGAGAATTTGGGACTCAAAATTTAAATAAAAAGAATGTTAATAAATAAATAATACAATAGGAAAAAAGAAAAAAAAAGGAAGCTCAATTCTACTGATTAATAGAATTATTGACGAAGCCTCATTTAGCACAGTTATTAATTCCCTCTTCATCATCTCACTAACTTCCAAGGCTAACTTTTCCTGTCCATATCTAAACCCACTTATCCAGCCCTAACCTCTGTTCTGAGATTCAGTTGTGTATGACTATCTGTCGGACATTTCCATTTTGATGTTCCATCAACATTTCAGCCCTAACACATCCTCAATGGAATTTATGGATTTCCTCTTTATTAAAAATATTTTATTCTGAACTTAAATAAACTTTCCATAATGTAGTAGAATACAAAAAATAGATGATTGCTCATGAAACTGCAAGTCTATTATGTAGAGCTTGCTATTCTTTTAAAATGTGCACTAAAGTTGTCATGGAATGTTTCCTCCTTTCGGTCTCCCTCCCTGCCCCCGCCCCCGCCCCAGAGATGGCTACCAGTAGACACAAATATGTATAAATACTTAAAGCCATTCTAGGTTTCCTCTTTAAACACACCCTTGCTCCACCTTTCCCTAATTCCACTGAGTTCATCACCATCCTCCTGTTCATCCAGGTTTGCAACCTGGTTATCACCCTTGACTTTCCTCTGTCCCTTTCCTCCTAAATCCAACCATTTTTCAATTCCTAATTGTTTTTCCTCCACCAATCCATCCCTATGCTCCCCCTATTCTCCATTCCTGTGGCCACTAGTCCAGTCAGGCCCTCATCACCTCTCAGACAGATGAGATAATTTTGTGAGCCTGCTAATTGGTTTCTGCTTCTAGTCACTCCACTCCTCAGTAATGGAGCCTCTAAAGAGCTACACTTATTTTTTTTCCAAGTCCAAGATAAGACCTATCTTTACTATGATCACTTTCATGTCTTCTTTTTTCCAGACAAACTAGCCTACCGATTCCTTCCTGAATTTGGAATTTCATTTTCTTTGTCCTTCATGCAGGCTGTCTTCTACAATGGGAATGAATTTTCTACCAGTTGAAATCCTTCATTTCCTTCCAGGCTCTGCTCAGGTTCTATAGGCCTTTCCTGGTCCTGATAATTGCTAACTCTTTCTTCTCTATCAAATTCTCCTGTGTTCTTTCATCCAAGATTATCCATGCATGTAGTGGACATTTCTTCTCCTCCTCCCCACCTTGATGGAATGGAAGCTCCTTGAGGTCAGATGCTGTTTCATTTTGATCTTTATATCCACAACATCCAGCACAACGCCTACATATGGTAGGTGAGTGATGTTGGTGGAGAAAAATGCACTGAATTAGGATGGAAGAGGGAGTTAAATGGCAGAGATAGACCAGGCAGTAGAGCACCAGTGCATCCCCCAAAGGATGTCATCTCCCAGACCTCCAGATACATAAGGCTCGGCTTTTCTTTTCCCATCTCTGCTCCACTCAAGACTTCTGAGGTTTTTCCATCAGGTGAAGAAGGCTCAGTCATCTCCAGTTTGACTGGTAAAGCATAGAGGGTAGTTCTGTCTGCCTCTGGAATTTCTTTCCCTCAAACTTGCAGGAGGCTGTTTGGAGCAAGAAAAAAATGACATCAACTCTAGGTCAACTTACTATCACTGGGCTCTGGACTCATCAGACCATGGCCATAGCACACAGCCTCCTCCTAGGCATTGGCTCTGGGATTCCTTTTGAGATCTAGCTCAGAGAGTGCATTGCTGGGAGTTTGACCATGATTTAGATAACTACCCGAAACATTGTTCTCAACCTAGAAAGTACTGAGGGGAGTCAGAGATGGATGGGCACCTGTGAAGCTCAGGATAAAATATTTATTCAAGGTCACATGAAGATGAGGATACCAGTTCCCAGACACTTTTCTGTGTCTATACAACAAATATGTCTGAAACTCCTTAGATAGGAGGCAACACCAATCGGGCTCCAATTTAGGAGTCCTTCCATCCCTCTGCCGGCCACTTTGCTTCTTCCTTCCCACCTCCACAGACTGCAAGGTTGAGCCTGAGCAGCCTCACTACAAATGCATGCTACTTTCATGGACTGTTTGGTGAGAGAATGTGGGAAGCTCCTTCCCCTAACTGAAGATCAGCTCAAAGGGGAACCATTTGAAATGGGGGGCAGCATCGCATGGATGCACTGGCAAACTGGGAGGGTGATTGGGCTGTTTCAGGGTGTGGTGGGTGCTCCCTCATTGGAGAGACTTGGCAACCACATGTCAGGTACATTACAGTCAGAATTCTTCTTCAAGCGTGGATCAAAGTAGATGGTAGTGAAGCCCCTTTTATGTATAAATTCTGTGATTCAGGGACTCCAAAGTGTGGTCTGGTGAGAGGCAGAATGATTTGGGGGTGAGAAGATGGCCCTGGAGTCAAAAATCCCTGAACTGGATTCTTGCCTCACATATTGGTGTGATCTTGGTCTCTTCATTTCTCTGGGCCTTAGGTCTCTCATTCATAGAAACAGGGGCTAGCCTTGATGACCTCTAAGGTCCCTTCCAGCTCCATTACCCTTTATTCTGTCCTTTGATCCCTTTACCTACAAGTGAAACTAGGGAATGGAAATATTTAGGTTTTACCCTTAAACTCTTGCCTGTGTTGATGTGAAACACAAATTTCACTCTCAGTTAACAGCGAGATTGTCTGCTGGCTACTGGTATAAATCAATAAGTATTGCCTTCCTAAGCCTAAAAATTCCCTGACAAAATGGATAACTATGACTAGCTAGTTTTCATCAAATTGCCAGCGAACATCAACAATTTCCAAGTCCCCAGAGATAGGGACTCTCCTCTGTCAAGGGCATTTTTGCTAGAAATGGTGTCCTAGAGCCAGAGAGATGGTGACAGTTCCCATCCAGGTAACACCCAGCTCCTAGGTGGACCAGCTATCGGTCCATCCAGATCATTGAGAAGATGGTCCTCTGGCTGGGATATTCTCAGGCCTCTTGGAAATCCAAATAATTATCTGATCCTGGATTCACACTCAAGTATTCCTATGTTGCATGGTCATGACAGACAACAATGAACACCTGCACGTCAAGGAGGACACCAGGAGGGCTCCCTTTCTCTCTTAATGATCCTCAATGTACCCAACTGACACATCCTATATCTGCTGAAACTCAGCACATTTAAAAATGTACGGTTATATCACAGAATTAATTAGGGACCCTAAACAAGAGTAGGAGAAAGGCATTTTCTGACAACTCAATTAGGAAATACCTTCTTGGATTATGGTTTCATTAATGCAGTAGAATGGGAGAGGGAATGGTCCCCTTTTAATGATTTGCTGTCTCTCAGGGCCAGTACCCTGCTCCATGGGGAGAGATCCCGGTAGAGAGCAAGCCTCCTTAAGGCATTCCCACGTGGTGGCCCCAGATTTGTGTGGAAGAATGAAAGGCCCCCTCTGGCGCCACACAGCCCCTAGCATGTGTTATTGATGGCATCCTAGCAAATGAAAGGCATCACTCATACAGCCATGCCTGCCAATGGCTTCACTCTATTTCTGTTTGGCTGCTGGAGGCGACAGCTCATTGGTGGTTTCAGCTACACAACAGATCCCAAGGGGTGAGGGAGCCCGCTGAAAAGGCAGACCATGTAGCTTTCAATAAACAGATTAAATCATCACAATTTGTTTATGAGAGCAATTCCACCGTACCATGGAATGATTTTCTTTTTCATTTTGTAGTGCATCCGGCTGCCTCCTGCCAGGGAGGCCCTAATGTGTGGTTCAGAGAGTAGAAGACGATGAGAACAGGAAATGCGCTGAAGCCCTGCACAACACAGATCAGCAAAATGCAATGTTTTCTTAAGAGAAGATGCCACGCTGGCACATGGGAATGGTGCTGGGAGATCCCGCAAGGCTCGAATGCAGAGATTTAGGTGAGTTTATCACAAACTGGAGTGACGGAGTCACTTCAAGGGGCATAGAGTCACATCTTTATTAATCAAGATGTGACCGAGGCAGGACCTCCCAACAGTTCCTCAAAAGCTGAAGCCTCCTGGGAAGGAGTTGAGTTTCTGAATCTCTTGGTGCTGGTTCGGATCTAGTTTATTTTAAGCATTGGACATATTTTGATTCTTATTCTTATTGCAATATCCACGTATACACAAGCACTTTCTTCAAATGCTAACCTTGCCCGTCTAATTGAGTAACTTGACCTCCAAAGTTATTCAGTGTGATCCACTCTTTTTACAGATGAAGGACACTGAAGCCCAGCCAGGTTATCCACAATAACCGCACGGGAAAATGAATTCTTCTCTGGTCAAACCACATCTGGAGTCTCATGTTAAGCTCTTGATTACATGTTAGAAAGAACATGTAATCTGATAAGCTGGAGAACATGCAGAGGACAGTGACCGGAATGGTGAAGGGTCTTGCGTACACATGAGAGGAGTGTAAGGGAGAGGGTTCCATACCTCCTCTCTCCTATCTCAATTGATCTATATGATATAATGTAATATAACATAATATAACATAATGTAGTGCAATGTAATGAAATATGGTCTAATATTCAGTGAATAGGCCTCTCTAAGAAGTTAGTCAAGGGATGGCCTCTTTAATCAAAACTCAAAAAAGAAAACTCAAACTGGGAGGGGAAGAACCTCAGGGTGACTGGCCAAAAGAGAAACTTATTATTTACTATTGTGTTGGTAAGCAAAATGGGCTCTTAGCCCTTAGTTGGCTTTTGTTTCCTTGAGTAATTCAGTGTATTTCATTGAGCCTTACTAGGTGCCAAGCCCCAGCCCAAACCTATGTGGGTGTGACTTGGTAACCAAGGTGCGGCCCCAGGTGGGGCTAACTCAGGGGAGGGCCTAGTTTACACATGAGTTTGAGTGACAGGTTTGGGACATCAGAGCCTCTTAGACCATGTGGGTTTAAGTCGTCTCTTTGTGATGATTTTAGGTCATGTGGGTGAGTCACATGCTGACTCACTTCTGACCCTGAAAAAGATATAAAACCAGGGGTTGGTTTCCTCTTTCCTGGAGCTCCTTCTTACAGCAGTGGTGGCATGAATGGCTCTGGGCCAGCCCTTGTTCTGAGCTCCCGGGCTGAACCTAGATGTTGGTAACTATGAATCTGTATTTGGTCTGTCTGTCGATGTCTGTAATTTGTTTGGGGCTCTCACTCATGCTGGTGTGCTGATAGGAGACTCTGGGCAGCTGTAGCTAAGAGCCCTCCAGCTTGTAACCTGGATGCTGGGACTTTGTTAAACTCTGGTAACTATGTATTGGGATTTGAATCAGACAAGGTCTGTCTGTCCATGTTTGTACTTTGTTTGTAATTTGCTCTGAAGTTCAGGGTGCTGGTCTTTTCCCCTGAACTAAGTGAGCGATATTTGTAGGCTGAATTAAAATAAGCTTGTCAACCCCTTAATGTAGCTTTCCTTAGTTAAGCAGATCAAAAGAACCTGTGCTTTTGCAGCGTGCTGGTAGCCTTCTTGTTGTTGGGCTTGGGTTGGTCTTTCACCCCCTGTAGCCATAATGGCTTTTGTTTTCTTTGAATGGCTCAGCTTGCCTCATTGAGCCTCTGGACACTGTGGCTTGCTCTTCCGGGGCAGGAGGCCCGGGGAGCATGCCGGGAGGCAGACGGCTTCCTGTGTGGGGAGTCATGGGGCTGGCTGAGGGGAGGTGTTAATGTCTATGCTAGGGGGAGGGGCCAACTCAAGAACCAATCGGCCCTGGTCATTAGGGCGGAGCTTGATGATGTCAGAGACCCTATAAGAGGGGAGAGGACAGCTCGAAGAGTTCTCTCTCTCTTTCCTTTTTCGGTTGGAGCCAGCGACAGTTACAACGACCGTTACAGAGGCAGTTACGACAGTTACATCGTCAGTTACAGTTGCAGCTTCAGTTACAGACACAGACACAGCTGAGGCAGGAGCTGCCAGTAGCAGAGCTGATCTACGGGAGGAAGCTGAACAAAGACTTCAGTCCAGTGGGTAATCTTATTACCATCAAGGGGGAAACATGATTTTGCTTTACGCAATCATGTTTCTCTGTAGCCTCCTGGTTACTCTTTCAAGGAGTACTTATTGGGCCTGGAAGATTATGATCAACATATCAAAATGGGGCTTCTGGTTCATGGGTTGGTTACTGTGGAGCCTAAATAAATGTTTTGATTCTTCTGCCTTCTACTTTGAGAGTTTCTTCTATCCGGCGATTCCGAACCTTTCAGACATGTTTATGATCTTCTTTGAGATTATAAACTCTGCCCTCCTGATACATTTGGCGTCACGAACAGGATCGCTAGGTATAAGATCTCTATTTAGAAGCAGAACAATTCCAGAGGAAGAGATGAATATCCCAGGATGGGAGGATCCATTTTATTCCTCCCTAGCAAAAGAATTGGCTAAAAAAGCTGGACCCTGTGAAAACTGGGAACCAAGGCTACGGAAAGGAGATCCTAGGGATTTGGAAAAGTGTTTACGAGAAGTTGGGATTCAGTCAGGGGCATCACTATCTAGGCAAAGCTGGATAGTGTTATCAGCCTACCGTCTAGTATACGAAAGATTGAGATTAAGTGAAAGACATAGGGGCACTCCTACCCCACAGGAAGAAGAGGAATCTCAGATAGCAGGAGACCAAACTGACTCAAATGAGAACTTTTCTATTAATGTGGCTAAGAGCAACAGGAGACCAAAAAAGCCCAGAGTGCATTTCAACCCAGCCCAGAAAGAGCCGGCTGAGGCACAAAACACTACTGGGGTTCAGGATGTGCCTCACACAGAGAATAGGAGATGGTTAAATGATCAGACAAGGGCTCGACCCATACAAAGGAGGAAGACAGAAACCCGAGGTGAAGATTCAGTTACAAGGGAAATTCAGGAAGATTTCTCACCGCAAGAGGTCACAGATATTTTGAGTAGATTCAGCCAAAGAATAGGAGAACCATTGATATCTTGGATGGTAAGACTCAGTGATCAAGGGGCCGGTGGAATATCAGTAGATGGGACAGACTGCATGAGATTCATAGGTATCAGCCATGATCCTCTAGTTCAACAAGCTTTTAGGGAACATCATCAGCAAGGAGATGGTGATAGCGGGACTACTCTGTTGGCATTAGCCGCTGTGGGATGCAATAAGAGATATGATACTGATTCTATGTGGCCCACTGAGCACAGACCCTGGTATTCACTTAGAGATTGTATCATGAGACTAAAGGAGGAGGTAATGAAGACTGCCATTATGACAGGAACTGCAGACAAATATTACAATGATTCAATGGAACTGCCTCATAGGAATTTAATAATTAGGACAGCTCCCCCTGCTTATAAACAACTAATTTTGAATTTATTACTTGGAGAAGTAGGGAGCCGTCTTACAACAGTGATAAATAAGATTTTACAGTTATATGACTTAGGTGACTGGGGAAGGGATAGATCTCCTCGAGAGAGAAGGGTGAATAACCAGCAAACTTGGCGCCAAAGGAGAGTAACAAGGAAAGAAATGTTTACTGCTTTATTGAGAGCAGGGGTAGGTTTTGAAATGATAGATGGAATTCCAACCAATGAATTATACAGAATGTATAGAGGACTTGATAACACGAGAGATAGGGAAATCAGAACTGCTCCTGCAAATGCTACAGATGTTGAACCTTCAAACCCAAGTGAATCATATGAAAGGGAATACTAGGGAACAGGCCGAGCCCCAGTCCAAATTAAGGAAATACACAGGCTGGATTGTAGACCTCACATTAACTTGACCATATATTGGAAAAATGGGTCAAGTACGGTAACTGAGGCATTAATAGATACTGGGGCCGAGGCCACCCTTATTTATGGAAATCCAGACAAATTCAGCCATGGAACTCCTATTACCATCACAGGACTAGGAGGGACTGAAATATCAGCCAGACAAGTTAAATTGATGATGAAAATTGGACAGTTGCCCAAGAAAGAATATAGTGTGGTTATTGTGCCTATTCCTGAATACATCATTGGAATAGACATTTTGAAGGGTATGACCTTAAATTTACCTGAAGGGAAATACCAATTTGCTGTGAGGAAAATAGGCATTAATGCAGTCTTAGTGGGGAAAATCAAGATGGATCCAATCACTTTGCCCGAACCTTCTGAAGTAATTACTTTGAGGCAATATCGTGTGCCAGGTGGGCAAGATGAAATTGCCAACACTATAAGAGAATGTGTTGAGGCAGGAGTGTTAGTCCCTACAACTACTCAATGGAACAACCCTGTCTGGCCAGTCCGAAAGTCAGATGGAACATGGAGGATGACAGTAGATTATAGACAGCTGAACAAAGTGACTCCTCCCTTGTATGCTGCTGTCCCAGACACAGTTACTTTAATAGAGAGAATACAAAAACGTGAAGGGACTTGGTATGCAGTTATTGATTTGGCCAATGCCTTCTTTACAATCCCAATAGACCCCAAGCAATGGAATCAGTTTGCTTTTACTTGGCAAGGCCGACAGTATACATTTACACGCCTGCCGCAAGGATATATTCATAGCCCAACTATTTGCCACAGGATTGTAGCTGAACATTTGGATGAATTAAAGTTACCTGGTGTACAGCTTACACATTACATAGATGACATCATGATACAAGGAAAGAATATAAAGGAGGTGGAGGAGAGTTTAGTATTATTAATTGACCATATGAAAAGCAAAGGATGGGAAATCAACCCCGCAAAGGTTCAAGGGCCAGCTCAAACTGTAAAATTCTTGGGGATACAGTGGAATAGAGGACTGCGAGAAATTCTCCCACAAGCTCGACAAAAAATCCAGGATTTTCCCACCCCTACCAATAAGAAAGAGGCCCAAAAGTTCATAGGGCTGTTTGGTTATTGGAGACACCACATCCCACATTTGGGACAGATTTTAAAACCCTTGTATAAAGTCACCAGAAAGAAATATGAATTTGACTGGGGACTTGAACAAAGTAGAGCTTTTGAGGAAGCAAAGGCTGCTATTCAATTAGCTCTAGACTTATGGCCTATGCAAAATGGGCCAGTGGAGTTACAAGTGACTGTACAAGATGACTATGCAAATTGGAGTCTGTGGCAAAAACAACAAAGCCGAAGTGTACCTTTAGGCTTTTGGTCAAGGAAACTACCCTCATCTGGAGTGCAATATACACCTTTTGAGAAGCAGCTGTTAGCTGCATATTGGGCTTTAGTAGAAACTGAGCAACTAACTCTGGGTCATGAAGTGGTATTAAGGCCTGGAATTCCAATTATGACTTGGGTAATGAGTACCCCAGCTTCTCACAGAATTGGACATGCACAAGAGGCAAGCATAATCAAATGGAAGTGGTATATTCAGAATAGGTCCAGAGCAGGCAAAAATGGAGTTTCTGCTCTACATGAATCTGTGGCGAACATTGATACTGAGAGCAATGAAAAGCCCCTTGAATCTAAGCAACAGCTGGTACCATCCTTAGTGAAATGGAATAATGGATATGACGGACTAAATGAAGAACAGAAGAAACATGCTTGGTTTACTGATGGGACAGCAAAATATTTAGGACAGAAGAGACATTGGAAAGCAGTAGCCTATAACCCCTGTACAAGGAGAACTCTGGAAAGTTCTGGGATAGGTGGAAGTAGCCAATATGCTGAACTGATGGCAGTGCATCAGGCCATCAGAGCAGAGAAAGGAGGACAGTGTCATATATTTACTGACTCGTGGGCGGTAGCTAATGGATTAGCTACGTGGATGCCTATATGGAAGAATCAGAATTGGGAGATTCATGGCAAACAAGTTTGGGGTAAAGAGTTATGGGAAAATATATGGGACATGTCTTTGGTTACAGATCTGTCAGTTTTTCATGTTGATGCTCATGCAACCCTGACCACACCAGAACGTGAGTACAATGCACATGCGGATCGACTAGCAAAGATTGCTACTGAATGTATTGTCCCTACTCCGACTCCAACTGATGACCCAGCCTTAGCAAGATGGGTCCACCAGACTGCTGGCCATTTAGGGGTCCAGGCCACCCATCGATGGGCACAGGATCGAGGTATCAGTATTTCTCATGCGTTGTTAAAACAAATAACAGAGGAGTGTTGTATATGCCAATTAGAAAAAGAACGAACTCTTCCTAGGATAGTTACTGGAGAAATAGCAAGGGGAAAAGTTCCAGCCCAAATTTGGCAGATAGATTATATTGGCCCACTACCCCAGGATAAAGGATGTAAATATGTATGTACGTGTGTTGACACCTATTCCGGTGTACTAGTGGCTTGTCCTTATAAAGATGCAACTCAGAAAAACACCTGTAAAACTCTAGATATTGTAAGTTTATATTATGGAACCCCAATGCAGATTCAAAGTGACAATGGGTCACATTTCAAGGGCAAAGAAGTGAAAAGATATTGTGTGTTGAATAATATAGAATGGATATATCATATTCCATATTACCCACAAGCATCTGGGCTAATTGAAAGAATGAATGGATTGTTGAAAGAACAGCTGAGAAAATTAAGTTCAAATAATTCATATCGACATTGGAAGGATAATTTGTCTATTGCCTTACGTAATTTGAATAATAGGCCCTTAGGGGGGAGTACACCTCTAGCCAGAATGATGACCCCAAATCTGCAGATCAGAGAACAGCAAACATGTGAGATCCAAAACATTGAATTTTGGACTGTGAGGGAAAATGTCCCACTACCAAGTCCAGGAACACCTGGTTCAGCAGGATATGATTTACATTGTATAGAGAATTTTAGGTTAAATAGGAAAGAGATAAGAAAAACCCCTACTGGAGTATGTATGAGAATCCCCAAGAATCATCTTGGACGGATATTACCTAAACCAGGATTAGCGGCTCAAGGAATACATGTATTGGCTGGAGTGATAGATTCTAATTATCAAAAAGAAATTGTTGTGACACTCCAGAATATGGGTAAAAAACCTGTACAATTTTGTAGAAATGATAGGATGGTTCAAGTCATTATTATCCCCTGTGAAAAAATACCCTTTGTGAAAACTGACCCTCCTCCCAAAATAACTACTAGAGGGGCAAAAGGGTCTTGCTCCATTGATAGAATAAAGTCAGGAGCTAAGGTATGGGTAAAACGGAAGCCAGATGATATTCCAAAGGCTGCAGAAGTTATAGCCCATGGGAAGGACAACACTGTAACAGTTGTTTATTCAGGGGAAAATAATTACCAAATCGTACCCCTGAACCATATATTTTACCGTGAATAGGTTATAATAATAGATTCACAGACTATTCTTTTTGTCCTTTGTTTTGGCTAACCTTGTTGCTAGTTTTGTTTCCTTCAGGCTTAAGCACCCTGCACTTTCCGGTGACTGCCTAAGCATGTAGCATTCTTGGAATTCCTGCCAGCTTGTTAAAGAAATGACTTCTGGAATGGGACTTTTTGGGGGCAGGGCCATCTCTACATCCAATTTCAGCATGAAGAAGCTATGGAAAATGAGACCTTCACCCCTCACCCCAAGATTTTGAGCCCCAATCGTTCAAGGGGGGGGGGGTGGAAATGATGATAGTGTTCTGTTTACTTATTTTGTGTTATCCTTGCTGTGTTGTTTTATTGTTATGATATTATTGATCCTATGTAATGGATACAAGGATTTAGGGGTGGACATTTGAATTATTAATAATTATTTTGGGGATGATTGATTGAAAAGATTATTTTGCTGGGATCTAGGGGTGGATCGCATTTGAATCGTTAACCAATGTTTGGGAATGTCACTGAATGATATGTTTTGCTTTATAATGAATGATATGTTTTAGTTTCCTTTGTAATTGGATCACAATGTATGTTCTAGGATACATGGCTGATTAGATTATGTATCCTATAACAAGGGGTGGAGTGTAGCCATAATGGCTTTTGTTTTCTTTGAATGGCTCAGCTTGCCTCATTGAGCCTCTGGACACTGTGGCTTGCTCTTCCGGGGCAGGAGGCCCGGGGAGCATGCCGGGAGGCAGACGGCTTCCTGTGTGGGGAGTCATGGGGCTGGCTGAGGGGAGGTGTTAATGTCTATGCTAGGGGGAGGGGCCAACTCAAGAACCAATCGGCCCTGGTCATTAGGGCGGAGCTTGATGATGTCAGAGACCCTATAAGAGGGGAGAGGACAGCTCGAAGAGTTCTCTCTCTCTTTCCTTTTTCGGTTGGAGCCAGCGACAGTTACAACGACCGTTACAGAGGCAGTTACGACAGTTACATCGTCAGTTACAGTTGCAGCTTCAGTTACAGACACAGACACAGCTGAGGCAGGAGCTGCCAGTAGCAGAGCTGATCTACGGGAGGAAGCTGAACAAAGACTTCAGTCCAGTGGGTAATCTTATTACCATCAAGGGGGAAACATGATTTTGCTTTACGCAATCATGTTTCTCTGTAGCCTCCTGGTTACTCTTTCAAGGAGTACTTATTGGGCCTGGAAGATTATGATCAACATATCAAAATGGGGCTTCTGGTTCATGGGTTGGTTACTGTGGAGCCTAAATAAATGTTTTGATTCTTCTGCCTTCTACTTTGAGAGTTTCTTCTATCCGGCGATTCCGAACCTTTCAGACATGTTTATGATCTTCTTTGAGATTATAAACTCTGCCCTCCTGATACATTTGGCGTCACGAACAGGATCGCTAGGTATAAGATCTCTATTTAGAAGCAGAACAATTCCAGAGGAAGAGATGAATATCCCAGGATGGGAGGATCCATTTTATTCCTCCCTAGCAAAAGAATTGGCTAAAAAAGCTGGACCCTGTGAAAACTGGGAACCAAGGCTACGGAAAGGAGATCCTAGGGATTTGGAAAAGTGTTTACGAGAAGTTGGGATTCAGTCAGGGGCATCACTATCTAGGCAAAGCTGGATAGTGTTATCAGCCTACCGTCTAGTATACGAAAGATTGAGATTAAGTGAAAGACATAGGGGCACTCCTACCCCACAGGAAGAAGAGGAATCTCAGATAGCAGGAGACCAAACTGACTCAAATGAGAACTTTTCTATTAATGTGGCTAAGAGCAACAGGAGACCAAAAAAGCCCAGAGTGCATTTCAACCCAGCCCAGAAAGAGCCGGCTGAGGCACAAAACACTACTGGGGTTCAGGATGTGCCTCACACAGAGAATAGGAGATGGTTAAATGATCAGACAAGGGCTCGACCCATACAAAGGAGGAAGACAGAAACCCGAGGTGAAGATTCAGTTACAAGGGAAATTCAGGAAGATTTCTCACCGCAAGAGGTCACAGATATTTTGAGTAGATTCAGCCAAAGAATAGGAGAACCATTGATATCTTGGATGGTAAGACTCAGTGATCAAGGGGCCGGTGGAATATCAGTAGATGGGACAGACTGCATGAGATTCATAGGTATCAGCCATGATCCTCTAGTTCAACAAGCTTTTAGGGAACATCATCAGCAAGGAGATGGTGATAGCGGGACTACTCTGTTGGCATTAGCCGCTGTGGGATGCAATAAGAGATATGATACTGATTCTATGTGGCCCACTGAGCACAGACCCTGGTATTCACTTAGAGATTGTATCATGAGACTAAAGGAGGAGGTAATGAAGACTGCCATTATGACAGGAACTGCAGACAAATATTACAATGATTCAATGGAACTGCCTCATAGGAATTTAATAATTAGGACAGCTCCCCCTGCTTATAAACAACTAATTTTGAATTTATTACTTGGAGAAGTAGGGAGCCGTCTTACAACAGTGATAAATAAGATTTTACAGTTATATGACTTAGGTGACTGGGGAAGGGATAGATCTCCTCGAGAGAGAAGGGTGAATAACCAGCAAACTTGGCGCCAAAGGAGAGTAACAAGGAAAGAAATGTTTACTGCTTTATTGAGAGCAGGGGTAGGTTTTGAAATGATAGATGGAATTCCAACCAATGAATTATACAGAATGTATAGAGGACTTGATAACACGAGAGATAGGGAAATCAGAACTGCTCCTGCAAATGCTACAGATGTTGAACCTTCAAACCCAAGTGAATCATATGAAAGGGAATACTAGGGAACAGGCCGAGCCCCAGTCCAAATTAAGGAAATACACAGGCTGGATTGTAGACCTCACATTAACTTGACCATATATTGGAAAAATGGGTCAAGTACGGTAACTGAGGCATTAATAGATACTGGGGCCGAGGCCACCCTTATTTATGGAAATCCAGACAAATTCAGCCATGGAACTCCTATTACCATCACAGGACTAGGAGGGACTGAAATATCAGCCAGACAAGTTAAATTGATGATGAAAATTGGACAGTTGCCCAAGAAAGAATATAGTGTGGTTATTGTGCCTATTCCTGAATACATCATTGGAATAGACATTTTGAAGGGTATGACCTTAAATTTACCTGAAGGGAAATACCAATTTGCTGTGAGGAAAATAGGCATTAATGCAGTCTTAGTGGGGAAAATCAAGATGGATCCAATCACTTTGCCCGAACCTTCTGAAGTAATTACTTTGAGGCAATATCGTGTGCCAGGTGGGCAAGATGAAATTGCCAACACTATAAGAGAATGTGTTGAGGCAGGAGTGTTAGTCCCTACAACTACTCAATGGAACAACCCTGTCTGGCCAGTCCGAAAGTCAGATGGAACATGGAGGATGACAGTAGATTATAGACAGCTGAACAAAGTGACTCCTCCCTTGTATGCTGCTGTCCCAGACACAGTTACTTTAATAGAGAGAATACAAAAACGTGAAGGGACTTGGTATGCAGTTATTGATTTGGCCAATGCCTTCTTTACAATCCCAATAGACCCCAAGCAATGGAATCAGTTTGCTTTTACTTGGCAAGGCCGACAGTATACATTTACACGCCTGCCGCAAGGATATATTCATAGCCCAACTATTTGCCACAGGATTGTAGCTGAACATTTGGATGAATTAAAGTTACCTGGTGTACAGCTTACACATTACATAGATGACATCATGATACAAGGAAAGAATATAAAGGAGGTGGAGGAGAGTTTAGTATTATTAATTGACCATATGAAAAGCAAAGGATGGGAAATCAACCCCGCAAAGGTTCAAGGGCCAGCTCAAACTGTAAAATTCTTGGGGATACAGTGGAATAGAGGACTGCGAGAAATTCTCCCACAAGCTCGACAAAAAATCCAGGATTTTCCCACCCCTACCAATAAGAAAGAGGCCCAAAAGTTCATAGGGCTGTTTGGTTATTGGAGACACCACATCCCACATTTGGGACAGATTTTAAAACCCTTGTATAAAGTCACCAGAAAGAAATATGAATTTGACTGGGGACTTGAACAAAGTAGAGCTTTTGAGGAAGCAAAGGCTGCTATTCAATTAGCTCTAGACTTATGGCCTATGCAAAATGGGCCAGTGGAGTTACAAGTGACTGTACAAGATGACTATGCAAATTGGAGTCTGTGGCAAAAACAACAAAGCCGAAGTGTACCTTTAGGCTTTTGGTCAAGGAAACTACCCTCATCTGGAGTGCAATATACACCTTTTGAGAAGCAGCTGTTAGCTGCATATTGGGCTTTAGTAGAAACTGAGCAACTAACTCTGGGTCATGAAGTGGTATTAAGGCCTGGAATTCCAATTATGACTTGGGTAATGAGTACCCCAGCTTCTCACAGAATTGGACATGCACAAGAGGCAAGCATAATCAAATGGAAGTGGTATATTCAGAATAGGTCCAGAGCAGGCAAAAATGGAGTTTCTGCTCTACATGAATCTGTGGCGAACATTGATACTGAGAGCAATGAAAAGCCCCTTGAATCTAAGCAACAGCTGGTACCATCCTTAGTGAAATGGAATAATGGATATGACGGACTAAATGAAGAACAGAAGAAACATGCTTGGTTTACTGATGGGACAGCAAAATATTTAGGACAGAAGAGACATTGGAAAGCAGTAGCCTATAACCCCTGTACAAGGAGAACTCTGGAAAGTTCTGGGATAGGTGGAAGTAGCCAATATGCTGAACTGATGGCAGTGCATCAGGCCATCAGAGCAGAGAAAGGAGGACAGTGTCATATATTTACTGACTCGTGGGCGGTAGCTAATGGATTAGCTACGTGGATGCCTATATGGAAGAATCAGAATTGGGAGATTCATGGCAAACAAGTTTGGGGTAAAGAGTTATGGGAAAATATATGGGACATGTCTTTGGTTACAGATCTGTCAGTTTTTCATGTTGATGCTCATGCAACCCTGACCACACCAGAACGTGAGTACAATGCACATGCGGATCGACTAGCAAAGATTGCTACTGAATGTATTGTCCCTACTCCGACTCCAACTGATGACCCAGCCTTAGCAAGATGGGTCCACCAGACTGCTGGCCATTTAGGGGTCCAGGCCACCCATCGATGGGCACAGGATCGAGGTATCAGTATTTCTCATGCGTTGTTAAAACAAATAACAGAGGAGTGTTGTATATGCCAATTAGAAAAAGAACGAACTCTTCCTAGGATAGTTACTGGAGAAATAGCAAGGGGAAAAGTTCCAGCCCAAATTTGGCAGATAGATTATATTGGCCCACTACCCCAGGATAAAGGATGTAAATATGTATGTACGTGTGTTGACACCTATTCCGGTGTACTAGTGGCTTGTCCTTATAAAGATGCAACTCAGAAAAACACCTGTAAAACTCTAGATATTGTAAGTTTATATTATGGAACCCCAATGCAGATTCAAAGTGACAATGGGTCACATTTCAAGGGCAAAGAAGTGAAAAGATATTGTGTGTTGAATAATATAGAATGGATATATCATATTCCATATTACCCACAAGCATCTGGGCTAATTGAAAGAATGAATGGATTGTTGAAAGAACAGCTGAGAAAATTAAGTTCAAATAATTCATATCGACATTGGAAGGATAATTTGTCTATTGCCTTACGTAATTTGAATAATAGGCCCTTAGGGGGGAGTACACCTCTAGCCAGAATGATGACCCCAAATCTGCAGATCAGAGAACAGCAAACATGTGAGATCCAAAACATTGAATTTTGGACTGTGAGGGAAAATGTCCCACTACCAAGTCCAGGAACACCTGGTTCAGCAGGATATGATTTACATTGTATAGAGAATTTTAGGTTAAATAGGAAAGAGATAAGAAAAACCCCTACTGGAGTATGTATGAGAATCCCCAAGAATCATCTTGGACGGATATTACCTAAACCAGGATTAGCGGCTCAAGGAATACATGTATTGGCTGGAGTGATAGATTCTAATTATCAAAAAGAAATTGTTGTGACACTCCAGAATATGGGTAAAAAACCTGTACAATTTTGTAGAAATGATAGGATGGTTCAAGTCATTATTATCCCCTGTGAAAAAATACCCTTTGTGAAAACTGACCCTCCTCCCAAAATAACTACTAGAGGGGCAAAAGGGTCTTGCTCCATTGATAGAATAAAGTCAGGAGCTAAGGTATGGGTAAAACGGAAGCCAGATGATATTCCAAAGGCTGCAGAAGTTATAGCCCATGGGAAGGACAACACTGTAACAGTTGTTTATTCAGGGGAAAATAATTACCAAATCGTACCCCTGAACCATATATTTTACCGTGAATAGGTTATAATAATAGATTCACAGACTATTCTTTTTGTCCTTTGTTTTGGCTAACCTTGTTGCTAGTTTTGTTTCCTTCAGGCTTAAGCACCCTGCACTTTCCGGTGACTGCCTAAGCATGTAGCATTCTTGGAATTCCTGCCAGCTTGTTAAAGAAATGACTTCTGGAATGGGACTTTTTGGGGGCAGGGCCATCTCTACATCCAATTTCAGCATGAAGAAGCTATGGAAAATGAGACCTTCACCCCTCACCCCAAGATTTGAGCCCCAATCGTTCAAGGGGGGGGGGGTGGAAATGATGATAGTGTTCTGTTTACTTATTTTGTGTTATCCTTGCTGTGTTGTTTTATTGTTATGATATTATTGATCCTATGTAATGGATACAAGGATTTAGGGGTGGACATTTGAATTATTAATAATTATTTTGGGGATGATTGATTGAAAAGATTATTTTGCTGGGATCTAGGGGTGGATCGCATTTGAATCGTTAACCAATGTTTGGGAATGTCACTGAATGATATGTTTTGCTTTATAATGAATGATATGTTTTAGTTTCCTTTGTAATTGGATCACAATGTATGTTCTAGGATACATGGCTGATTAGATTATGTATCCTATAACAAGGGGTGGAGTGTAGCCATAATGGCTTTTGTTTTCTTTGAATGGCTCAGCTTGCCTCATTGAGCCTCTGGACACTGTGGCTTGCTCTTCCGGGGCAGGAGGCCCGGGGAGCATGCCGGGAGGCAGACGGCTTCCTGTGTGGGGAGTCATGGGGCTGGCTGAGGGGAGGTGTTAATGTCTATGCTAGGGGGAGGGGCCAACTCAAGAACCAATCGGCCCTGGTCATTAGGGCGGAGCTTGATGATGTCAGAGACCCTATAAGAGGGGAGAGGACAGCTCGAAGAGTTCTCTCTCTCTTTCCTTTTTCGGTTGGAGCCAGCGACAGTTACAACGACCGTTACAGAGGCAGTTACGACAGTTACATCGTCAGTTACAGTTGCAGCTTCAGTTACAGACACAGACACAGCTGAGGCAGGAGCTGCCAGTAGCAGAGCTGATCTACGGGAGGAAGCTGAACAAAGACTTCAGTCCAGTGGGTAATCTTATTACCATCAAGGGGGAAACATGATTTTGCTTTACGCAATCATGTTTCTCTGTAGCCTCCTGGTTACTCTTTCAAGGAGTACTTATTGGGCCTGGAAGATTATGATCAACATATCAAAATGGGGCTTCTGGTTCATGGGTTGGTTACTGTGGAGCCTAAATAAATGTTTTGATTCTTCTGCCTTCTACTTTGAGAGTTTCTTCTATCCGGCGATTCCGAACCTTTCAGACATGTTTATGATCTTCTTTGAGATTATAAACTCTGCCCTCCTGATACACCCCCACAACAGCTGCTAGCCGGATTGTTGAAACAACTATTTGCATTCACTCTGTGCTAGGAGGGCTATGAGTGAGAACCTGAAAAGATCTTAGCCTAAAAGACTCAGTCAAACTTAGACTCAAATCAGAGTCAACTGCAAGTCATGTCATCATTTCACTGATGTCACGGTCTTCTTTGAGAACAAAGGACAAAAACAACAAGAGTAACATGATATGGTATGACATAATATGATATCATCTGCATAAGGGCATGAAGTTCTAAGCGTGAAAACAAGATGGCTGCACCGTTGTCTCCTTATGAGGTGGAAGGCTAAACAAGAAGAAGCCATCCCCACCTTCTGGTGTTAGAAATAGTTGAAAGAATTTTAATAGTTAGTCAAATGGTGAACCAGTCTAGAGGTGGGGGCCACTAAGTTCATAAGTTGAGGATTTTAGTTCCAGAGTTGGAACCAAATCCCTCCAAGGGAATCACTCTTGGAGGCTGGGGAAGATTGGTGGAGAGTACTTCTCTCTCTAACTGTTCATATCTTTCCCCACCATTGAAACCACATCATTGGATAGTAGAAGACAATGCTTCCAGTTAGGGAAAAAAAAACTAAAACCCAAAACCCAAAACCAAATAATTGGACCGATAGGAAACAGCACATGCACCAAAGAGTAATTACATAATTTCCTATAAACCTGAGACTAATAAGACATAGTCACCCCTCTGTGGCCCGAACCCACCAATGAGAATGGGAGTTGGGGAAAAAGCCAGGAGGGGGATGATACTTGACTATTGGTTCAAGGAACAGGTTATGTTGTTCCTGGAGAAGAGAAGATGATGTGACTGTGTGTGTGTGTATTGGCAGAGGAGCATGATAGCTTCCTTCATGTACTTGGGACATTGTCATGTGAAGGAAGAATTAGTACTCTTCTGCTTGACCTTAGAGGACAGTACTAGAAATAGGGAGAGACTTTTCAAAGAGGCATATTTGGTCTAAATGTAATGTTAACCATTAGAGCTCTCTATTGTGCAATGAGATGCCTTTGGAAGTATCAGTTGCCCTTTAGTGGAAACCTTGTCAGTCAGTCAATAAGCATTTATTAAGGACCTACTATGTGCTAGGCACTGTGCTACATGCTGTATGCAAAATAAAAGTGCCTTCTATGGTTGCAAAGGGGAGACATGGAATGTCTCCTTTCAGAGAAGGGAAGAAAAACACAGGAGGAGCTCCACTCTCCCCACGCTGCTTTGGGATGTTGGCCAGGAATGATTGGATTAAAGAGCAGGAAAACTTCAGGTGGGCAGCAGGTATGGCATGACAAGTTCATTCTCTTTCTGCCTGGGCCCATCTTCTCACAGGGCTCAGTGGGACTATTTTTATGCATATTTCCCTTCTCCTCTACCCCCCAAGTGAGACAAATAAAGCTCCTTCCTACCTCACTTTTCCCCACCCCAGATCCTGTTCTCAATGATCATCCAGAGGCCAGCAGCCTGCTAGTCCTGTTGGAATGAAGCCTTGGCAATGTTTCAGAACAAACTGATTGACTCATGGCAGGTAGAGGTAGGTGATTTTTTGAAACTACCTGCTGGGGGAAGGCAGCTCACTTGGATCAAATGCAAACCTTAGGGCATGATTACCACCAATATAATGCATATTTTTGTTCCTAGTGTTACAGTTAATTATTAAAATTCAGATTGTATAATGGGCTTCAAAAGTATGAACAAAGTATGAGCTTCAGGAGAGGGCATGGATGCCACAATTATTTAACTTGGGGTTACTGTGATTCATGGGTGGCACAATCCTGGGTCATCATCCTTAGCATCATCTGGGTCTTTTGGGCAAAGGGATGTCTGAGGTTTTATAGCGCCTAGAAAAGATATCTATGATATGAACCAAGCCCCTAAAAACATCAGAATTTTTCCCATATCCTTTGCTTCTCTATTTTCTTTCCCATTTAATTTTTTAATTTTTATTTTTCCCCTTAGAAGAGATAGCAGTAGACACATTTCCTTAAATCATTCATCTCTTCATCCTGAGGAACTATGCTTTTTTCAGAACTTTAACATTTTGCCTCATTCTCAATACCTTTCCAGCTCCCCATTCCCAACCAATCCCTTCTTACAAACCTTTATAAAGATACGTGAAATCCTTTCTTGAGAAGGAGGGCGCTGCCAAGTTTGAGACTGCAGAACCCACGGACACCTGGCAGAATTGTCCTTTCTCATTGGCTGTTGCCAGACTGCCCTTCCTATGGGGAATCCAGACAGCACCCTAATTTCAGGAAAGGCCGTTACTCTGCAGTGGAACATACAGCTACTTGAGGAAGAAATGCTGGAGTATACTGTTTGACATTTTGTTGGGAAAAGACTGGGCATCGCTATGTTCCGGGCATTGTGTTAAGTGATGGAGATATAAAGAAAGGCAAAAAAAAATCAGTTCCTGATCTCAAGGAGTTCACAGTTTAATGGGGGTAGTCAAAGCAAGCAAACATGTACAAACAAGACAAAGTATAAGTTGAAGATAAGCAACAAAAGGAAGACATTCAATTCGGTTTTGGACATGTTGAGACTAAGACGTTTAACAGGACATCTAGTTCAAGGTGGATATAGATGATACTGTATAAAGAGCAAGAAATGTGGTGTCAGGAGGGCTGAGTGCAAATCCTGACCCTGATCTTGAGCAAGTTCCTCTCCCTCCTCTAATCTTACTTTCTTCATGTATAAAATGAGGGAGTCGCTTGAGGTGATTTCCAAGATGGCCCATGACTTAAAATGCTTGAGAACAACCTTTGTAGGCAGCTTCTGCTTTTAAATATCTTACAACTTCAGGAACCATTCATTCAGACAATGGTCAAGGCTTTCTTCCTCTGGGGAGGGTGGAATACTGATCAGATGTTTTATAAAGGTTATGTATGTACACCAGATCAGATACCCTTTTGTGAACCCAAACCGTTTTGTGATGATTGTTTACATGCCCCCTCAAAATAAAAGGCGTACGGGAGCTGGCTGCATTGGCTTGCCATCTGTTGGGGTATGTAGCTAGCTGTGAGTCCAGTCAATTGCAGCTATTACCAAGTGACCTGTTTAAGCCGGGCCCCATTTAATACTCAATGGACCATGCTGTATCTTCTGTGTTTATAACCAGGGAGAGTCTAGGGAAAACAGTTTCCACTAGAAATTGTGGATAAAATTTCAAAGTCATAATGGTAAGTCTCATGCCTCCTCCAATGGCCCAGGGAGTTTTTGGCCACATTCCCATAGCACAGACATAATATCATGGTCTCAGCCATTTTCCATCTGGAAATATGCATATATTCTGCTAATGCCTGAGGTTAGGGATTCTGAAGAAATCTTAGAGCAAGCTTTCATTTTTCCCCCTATCTTTAACTGGGCTCCAAGACTGAAGTCCCTTTTTGATCTTTTTAATTTCATTTTTTCCCTGCCTCATCTTTCCTTTTCCCCCTTTCTATCCACATCCCCATCTTCTCACCCGCAGACAATCAAGTAGATTATGTGTGTTTGGAGGTTTTGTGCAAATTTGATAAGTGGCTATTAAACTGGCCTTGAGTCAGTCATGGACATAGTATAATCTTCAGAGTAGGATTGTCTACCCTCCTCCCCCCCTACACGCACCCTTTCCATTTTGGGAGACCTCAGGAAAAAGAAAATTTTGTATACTACCAAGTGAAATAATCTATGGAACACCAGGTTGCCTTTCATCTTCAATAATGTTATCAAAGTCTATACTGTCCAAGACCCCACCCTGGAAATCTTTCTGTCTCTCTGTATCTCTCCAACTCCAGGGTGGGGTCTTGGACAGTATAACTGTACTAGCTATATCTATATCTAATTTAGATCTATCTTTATATCGTCTACATATCTAAACTCCAGGGTGGGGTTTTGAACAGTACAACCTTTGATGACATGAATAAAGATGAAAAACAATGAGATTTTTCACATACTATTTCATTTTATGATGTGCAAACTTTTCTTCTTGGGATTTACCAAAAGGGAAACTCTAGCAAAATAAGAACAGAACTGGGTTTGGGAAAGCAAAAAGTAGAATTTAAAAAGGGAGGGTATAGTTAGTAAAAGTATCACCCCAAGAAAATCTTTGGTCAGAGCCAAGAAATTTTAAGAGGATTTGATTGAGGAAAAAGCAATAATCTTAATTGTTAATGTGAATGGAATAAATTTGTCCTTAAAGGAGAGTGATAAATAAATCAGAAAGCAAAATAAAACAAATTGTTGTCTACAAAAAATTAAAAAAAAATTAGACCATAAAAGATACATGAAGAATTAAAATGAGGAGCTGGGGGAATTATGACAGTCCAAAACAGCAGCAACATAAAATACCCAGCGGTGACAATTTTGAAACAAGAAAACAATGAAAATAGATATATTTGAGAAACAAATAAGGAAGATATGTAACGCTTAAAAGCAGAATTAATGATGAAAAAATTCATCTTAAATATATTGTGGACAAGTAGCAGAGCATGTACCTATCTAAAGAAAAAGCTAATTGAATCTAAAAATTGCCTAGATAAATTGATAATTATTGCTGATTTCAATATGCCTCTTTTAGACTTAGATAAATTTAACAGAAAGACAAAGAAGAAATAAGTTACGTATCTGAATAGAATATCAGAAAAAATTGATATATGTCTTTGGAAATTTATGAACAGGAACATTAAGCAACTTCCGAACAGGACCTTTTTAGCATTGCATCAGAATCTTTTTAAAAATTGTTAGGGCATAGAGAAGTCATACTTAAATGCAGAAAGCCAATTATATTAAGCCTATGCTTTATAGATAACTCAGATTTTAATCTAAAATGAAAATGTGAACAAAGTACTCAGACTTGATTGGTGAATAAATTGGAATCCATGTAATATGAAGACTGAAGAACCTGTAGATATTTAAATTGGAAACAAGAAAGTTTGGGGCAGTGAGTAAGCCTGATAATTGGAATCAGGTATATTTTGTCCCAGAGGGCAAAACCAGGAGCAATGAGTGAATGACTAATTGAGACTTCATATCACGGTTTCCTTAAAATTGTAGTTCTCTGACAGTATAATGGGCTATAACGAGAGGTGGTGGACTCCTCTCCCATGGAAAGTGTCAAGTAGATGCTGAATCATTACTTTTGGGATATATTATCATGGAGATTTGGATGAATGGGGTGTTCAGGGAGGACTAGCAGCTCTGGCACAAGGGCTTGCCGAGTCCTTCTCAAGGCTGCCCATCCACCTTTGGTATCCATCTGATTTGCTCAAGTCTTACCTGGGACTCCAAGAAGCCGTAGCAGGTACAGAGGCTGCAGCCTGGTAAAACTCTTGGCAGGTGGGCTAAACCAGGCTGAGGTTAACTGAGAGGCCTCAAAGCTGTTGCTGAATTAGGGGGATGTCTACCCCAAGCAGGTAAAGACCTCCCTTGGTAAAATGGTCAGATGAGAAAACTTTGTTCCCAAAGTCATGAAGTTAGATTAAGTAGGTAGCATGAAGTACTTAGAGCTTGGTCAGACATTGAAGATGCCAAGGTCGTCCACTGTATCCTGGGCCATCACCAATCACCTTGACTTTTGTTTTGCCACTGGACTCAGGAAGAGAGAATGAGGCTGATAAGCTTGTGCAACTGCCTCATTTATATCAATTCGTGTGCTAGTCATCACTCCATGATGTCACTGGTCCTCTTTGAAAACAAAGTATGAACAACAGCGAAGATTCCATTCAAGTACGGTTTGAAATAGTGGGCTACTAAAGTGCTTTCCAGCTCTCAAAATTTAAATAATTGACCATGACATCAGGGAAATGATGACATGGCTTGGGGTTGACTATGATTGGAGTGAGGTAGGGCTGTGCAAGGTCACCAGCCTCACTTTCTCCTCCAGAGCCATCTGGGTCCAGTGGCCTGATATTAACCAGGAAGACTGGAGATGGCCCAGGTTGCATTAAGAGACGCTGGCCCTTTAAAGCTAAGGTCTTTTCAGGTACTCACTTTGAGTGAGACAACGCCCATTCAGTGACTAGGACTCTTTAAGAAGTTAATCAAGGGATGGCCCCTTTAATCGAAACTCCAAAAAAACCCAATCAAACTGGGAGGGGAAGACCCTCAGGGTTCCTGGCCTAAAGAGAAACAGTTACTATTTGGTATTTACATTCACTCTGTGCTAGGAGGGCTGGGGCTTATTGTCCAATCTATGAGCTCCAGAGTAAATTGGGTTTACGGCTTGTTTTTTTGAGAAAGAAATCTAGCCAGTAAACGGGAAGTTGAGGAGGCAGTCTTCACCCCTTGAAATGGAGCATGGAGAGAGGGAGAGGGAGCAGGGGAGGGAGAGGGGGAGGGAAAGCAGGAGGGGAAGGGAGAGGGGTAAAGGGGGAGGGAGAGGGAAGGAGAGAGAGAGGGAGAGGGAGGGGGGAGGGAAAGCAGGAGGGGGAGGGAGAGTGGTAAAGGGGGAGGGAGAGAGAAAGAGAGAGAGAGGGAGAGGGAGAGGGGGAGGGAAAGCAGGAGGGGAAGGGAGAGGGGTAAAGGGGGAGGGAGAGAGAAAGAGAGAGAGAGGGAGAGGGGGAGGGAAAGCAGGAGGGGGAGGGAGAGAGAAAGAGAGAGAGAGGGAGAGGGAGCAGGGGAGGGAGAGGGGGAGGGAAAGCAGGAGGGGGAGGGAGAGTGGTAAAGGGGGAGGGAGAGAGAAGGAGAGGGAGAGGCAGAAGGAGAGGGAGAGGGGGAGGGGGAGGGAAAGCAGGAGGGGAAGGGAGAGGGGTAAAGGGGGAGGGAGAGAGAAGGAGAGGGAGAGGGAGAGGGAGAGGCTACACGCAGGTTGTGTTTTTTCTTCGTTCTTGAAGAGGACCATATTATCAGGGAATGATCCTAAATAATGGGTGGTCAAAGGACTTTCTCCATTGCCATCTCTTTCCAGATGATCTTGCTGCCGTGTTGTCCTGCCCTCAGCTTTCTCCTCTCCTGACCTTGTAACTGAAGGTGGGAACTCAGTCTGCTCTGTGTTTCTGTCTTTACTGCTTAACAGTTGGTTTTTTTTTTTTTTGGCAAATAAGGAGAGTGTCATTTTAAAAAAAAAATTCTTTGATTCATTTTTATGGCAAGATCTCAAGGCCCTTTCATCACCTTGGTTCGTTTCTTCTTAGCATAGTACCTGACACATAGTAGTTGCTTGATAAATCGATTGATTGCTACATTGACCAACTTGTCAATGACCTTCATAAAAGCACCACCCAGTATTCAATTTAATAATATTCATTCAATAAACTCTTAGTAAGTGCCTATGTTCTAGGCACTGTGCTAAGCACTAGGGATAAAAAAGAGGCAAAAGACAATCCCTGCCCTTAAGGAGCTTACAGTTTAAAAGCGGAGACAGCATGCAAACATATATACAAAGCAAGCTGTCTACAGGATAAACAGGAAATAATTAAAAGAGGGGAAGTACTGAAATTAAGAGGGGTTAGGTAGGCCTCCCTGTAGAAAGTAGGATTTTAGTTGGAACTGAAGGAAGTCAGGGAAGGCAGTAGTCAGAACAGAGGAGAGAGAACATTCCAGGAATAAGGGACAGTTAGAGAAAATGCCTGGAGCTGAAAGTCTTACATGTGGAACAGCCAGGAGGCCGATGTCACTGGATTGAAGTGTGTGTGTCAGGGAGTATGATGTAAGAAGACTGAGGCAGGGGGGAGCAAGGTTATAAAGGGACTTGAATGGCAAGAAGAATATTTTGTATTTGATCCTGGAGGCAATAGGGAGCCATAGGAGCTTATTGAATAAGGAAGTGACATTATCAAACCTGCATTTTAAGATGATGACTTAAGTGACTGAGTGGCGGATGAACTGCAATGGGGAGAAACTTGAGGCAGGCAGAGCCCCCGGTAGCTATGTCAATAATTATGGCAGATGGTGATGAGGGGTCTTCACTGGGGTGGTGGAGGTGTCCGAGAAGGGAAGGGGGCATATTCAAAAGATGTTGCAAAGGTGAAATCAACAGCCTTCAGAAGGGGAGAAGAGGGAATGAAGAGTCTGGGATGACTCCTAGGGCGTGAGTCTGAGGGACACAATGTTAGGGAAGGTAGCAGGCAGGGAGGATTTAGGGGGAAAGATAACAAGTTCTGTTTTAAATGTATTGAGCCTCAGATGTTTACTGGACAGCCAGTTCAAGGCGTCTGAAAGGCAGCTGGACGTGTAAGATTCAGCAGAGTTTGGGGCAGAACAGGCAGATTTGAGAATCATCGACTTAGAGATAGTAATTAAATTCATGGAAGCTGATCCACTCATCAAGGGAAGGAGTCTAGAGGGAGAAGAGAAGGGAAGGGGCCCAGGACAGACCCCTGTGGGACACCTGCTGTTCAGAGAAGGTAAGATCTGGAGGAGGATCCAGCAAAGGGGACAGAGGAGGACCTGTCAGAGAGGGAGGAGGAGAACCAGGAGAACCAGATGTCCCAAAAACCTAGAGAGAAGAGAATATCAAGGCTTACCCAACCTACGTGGGAAAGTATCATCATCCCATTTTACTTGGTGTTCTAGTGAGGTTGCAGAAGTAAGGCTTCATAATGGTTAGAGCTCTATAATTGGAGTCAAGGAAAGCCTGGTTTAAAACCCTGCCTCTCCTGTGAGCGGCTAGGTGACCTCAGGCAATTCACCTCATTCATTTAAGCCTCCTTTAGGAGGCAACACAGGGCTAGGCACATAGTAAGCACCTGATGAATGCCTGTTGATTGACTAATCAAATGGGATTGTGCATCTAAAGAGCTCTGCACCCCTTATGGTTACTAACACGTCATCTGTTGTTGCTGTCGCACTTGCTGCAGCTAGCTGGTACACGGGCGGGAGCTTTAGACTTTGGGTCAGTGAGATCCGAGTTCCACTGGCTTTAAACATTTACCGTCTGTGAGGCCTGCCTCAGTTTCCTCGTCTATAAAATGGGGCTGATACTAGCACCTATCGCTCGTGGTTTTAGTGAGGATTGAATGCGATAACACGCATGAAATGTCTTTAAACCTTAAAGTGACGTATAAATACTCCTACGACTGCTGCTGTTACAGTTATCCCTTTGTATCAGCAGTCCGGCCAGCAGCTGCTGTGGGGGTGTGAAACCAACAACAGCCAGCTCACGGAATGCTGCAAGCCCAGGTCCTTTTGATCTGCTTTACTAAGAAAAGCAACGTTAAGGGGTTAACAATCTTACTTTAATCCAGCATACAAATATCATTTGCTTAGTTCAGGGGAAAAAAAACAGGACCCTGAATTACAGACCAAATACAATTCGTAGTTATCAACATCTGAGTATTCAGCCGGGGAGCTCATTACAACGGCTGGCCCAGAGTCACACGCTGCTTCTGCTGTGGCTCAGAGCTCCCAGAGAGACCACTAACCTCTGCACTTATATATCCTGTTCAGAGCCCGACCTCACCCAGGCTGGGCATGGAAAAGTTCCCCACCCCGGATGGATATCACATCAGATACAAATCAATGGCTTCTGATTGTCTCAGTGCTAAGAAATACAAAAACATCCCACTTTATCTGTCCTGTTCAAACAAAGGCCAGAATCATTGAAGGCCAACAGCAAAAATTCCCACCTTAATTACTATTACACCCTTCCACATAGCAACTTTCCCCATTGCCATTTTGATACATTGCCAGTCAGCATAAGAAATTAAATGGGAATTTTTGGGGGAGTTTTGTGGAAGCCACAGATGATACATGAAGGCCAGCAGACAACACAGAGCCTGTGACCAAAAATTTGAAAATAAGGTAACATAAACACCCCATAAAAGAAAAAAAAATTAAAAATTCTGACTTCTCTGATATAAAAGGAAGGCCCAAAAAATTTTTGCGGATTTCCTAGGTTTCAGGGCACGACTGTGGAGGGAGGGGGGTTGTGCAGCACCCTTAATGTGGAAAGGATAACTGCATTGCTGACTCTAATGGGGTCACAAACTGGGTGGGAGCCAGGCAGAATTTGGTTTAGTAGCTTCTATTTTCCTGGCACATATAATACAATACAACTCAATAAACATTTATTAAGCGCCTACTACATTCCAGGCAGTGTGCTAAGCGCTAGGGTCCAAACCAGAAAGGGAAAGGCAGTCTGTGCCCTCAAGGAGTTTATAATCTAACGGGGGAAATCAGTGCCGAGTCCAAACCAAGCCCAGTGCTGATGGAAAGTGGAGAGTTAGCGGAATAGTTCACATCCCAGACTAGGATGAAGATTAGGATAAAGGAAAGATTTAACAGTTGTCCAGTGCTCCACCCTCCAGCCCTCCAATCGGAAGGAAGAGGAGGTGGGGACAGGGAGGGGTTGGGTGTCCCAAACTGTTCATCAGATTTCAGGTGATCTGCCCAGTGGGGTATGCCTTTCTGGGGTGCAAATCCAGGAGAGCTACTGCTGAGACATAGAGAGTTAGCTTGTAGGAGGTCGGTGCTTGATAAATGTTTGTTGATTGACTTAAATGAGTCTCTAGCTGAAAAACAAAAGTAAGTGTAAGTTTGGTTTTTAAGTAAAAAGATCTTGGTTTAGTCCTCAATCTGCCACGTTTTGGCTGTGGGGCCTTAGGGGGCCTTGCTTAGAAGCCCCTGATTTCCTCCTTTATACAATGAGGAGGCGGGATATCTGATGATCTCATCAAGTTCTGCATGCTAAAATGCCCTACAGGGCTGCACATCTCCTGACTCTGAGAGCGGGGCACCCACTGCTTCCCTGCTGTGGTGACAACATTCGTTCAGTTAGTTCACCAGGAAAGGCCTTTCTTTGGGCTAGGTTGGGCTCGTTGTTAACTCTGGGGTATGATTTGCCGGGCTGCCAGACGTAGCTGCCTACCCCATAAAATCAGCCTGACCATCTGTCCTTGTATGCTCATCTTCTCATCCTCTTTGGCTGGCGAGAGTCTGGGCCCCCACAAGTCCTATTTTAAAAGGCATATACCCTCCACAAGGGTGGTACGTTCAGTCATCATGAATGAGGAGCTGATGGTATTCATCGATAAGAAAATCATTTCTTCGGGGATTAATTGGCAGCGGTCCATGAGCAAGAATGGGATGCAGATATGTTGTCTCTAGGTTAGTGACAGGAGAATGTTGGGGAAAGCGAGAGAATGAGGGAAAAGCTTATTTCCAATGGGGAGCTAGACCATCTTGGCTAAAGTCGTAATTCCATCCAGTAGTGCCTCTGACAGTGGGTATTTCTGTGTGAAAGTAAAACAAGGCAAATGATCTCAGAGTCTATAATATATTTGAGAATAAGAAACAAGGGCAAACGAAACAGTGGAAAAGCCCAGGATCTGGGAGGGACACGGAGGTCATCTGATCCAACCCCTTCAATCCATAGGGGGGAAGATTCATGACTAAGAAGAAGGGGGTTCCTTTCAAGGTCAAGCTTGGCAGACTAGTAGTCCTGGCAATGCACTGCAATGTTCTAGAAATATTCCACTGGAATCTTGAGGTTGAAGGTTGGGAGGCTATACAGGTTCTTTTGTTTTGTTCTTAATGAATGCAGAACTCTAGTGATGATGGTAACATGACTTCATTTCTACATGAGAACATGAGAGAGACAACTGGGTGCCCTGGCAAGGGGCGCTCTACCATCCACTGTATGTAGGATCTTCAGCAAGTCACAGTCTCTCAGAGGTACATTTCCCACTGATAAAGTGCCCGTCCTGCCTGTTACACTGGCTGCTCACAGGCTAGTTGTGGCAAGGCTCTCTGCAATCCTCCCAGCTTGGGGTTGGAAGAGCCACCCTCAACACCACCTCAGACAAGGGCCAAACAAATTCTGTTTCCACATTTTTTGATAGCTTCCGTACTTCTCTGGGACCCTGTGGGCACTGAGGTCAGGCTCTCACTGCTACAATAATCTCCAGGTAGCAGGGTTGGTTTGCTTTTTGGCCAGGCTTCCTGGTCTCTATGCAGGCTGGCTTTTGTCAGGCTTACGATGAGTGTGAATGGGAGACTTTCTCCATCCTGGGAAGCCTCTCTGGAAGGGGGATCAAATTCTTGACTTCTACAGGTTTGTCTCTTGTCTTATGTTCAGTGGGAGGTGGAGTAAGCAGACACTGTGCCACTGGGCCCATAAAGTACATCTTTTCCCCCTCGAATTGTTTAGCAGAGGCTTATCCCTATATTATGTGAGGGGAGATTTTTTTTTTTATCATTTTGGTCATTATCGCTATTATGATTGTGATTGTTATCATTATCAAAATCATGAATTTCACTTACTCCGTAGCTACCAGCAGATGCAACATTGGAGGGACCTCAGAGATCTTCTGGTCCAATCCCCACCTTTTCCACATGAGGAAAGTGGTGCTCAGAGAGGTTAAAGACTAGAAGCTGCCTCCCCTGACTCCATCTCCAGTTCTTTTCCCATTGCCCCTTACTAGCTCCTGCTCTCTTCAATTTTCCATCCTATGGCCCTTCTAGACTCTGAGTCACTATGTTCTAATGTCACAGGCTCATAGATTTAGAGCTGGGAAGGACCTGAGAGGCCACCTAGTCAATTCCTTCCCTATAATAGGAAGAAGCTCACTTAGAGATGGTAAGAGGCTTTCCCATAGCCATGTAGGAGGTAATCGAGAGAGAATTTGAACTCAGGTCCTTTGGATCCCAATTTGGCATCTTTCCCACTGACTTATTCTTATTTGTTTACATACAATGTGGCCCTGACTCTCCTTGGTTTTTGGCTTGATTGATAATGCCTTATTTTAGGCAAAGTGCTAGTCTGAGAGTCAGGAATACCCAGACTCAAATGCTGCCTCTGACACTGACTGACTGTGACAAGGCATATAACGTCTTTGTACCTCATTTTCACTTTCTGAAAATGAGGGTCCTAAAAGTTTTCATACTTGCCCTGACTACCCGAAAAGGCTTATTGTGATGCTTGAATGAGAGACTTGACATACAAAGCCCTTTCCAAACTGGCCCAAAATGTGTGGATTGTATCTTTTCTAGCCTGCAGAACTCTGCGAGAAAGTCTTCAATATGACATGTGTCATTTGCCCACTCTTCTAGCCTTAGGATGACTTGTGTGGCCAGAGAAGCCACCAGGTGTTAGCCAAAAGGCTAAATCTTCTTGAGTACACGCCCTGAGATTTTTACAAGAAAGTGTTAATAAGGGAGATAGAAAACAAGATAGAAAAGGAGAATGTGTATAGATAGAGAGTGTTCTGTTTAAAATTTACTTCAGCTCCAGCACAGGGCCGTTTATGGAATCCTGCATGGGGAATCCTTGCTACAGTATTCAAGAGCTGGCTTGATGTATTATTTGGCAATAGCCATAAGAACCAACAACAGCTACAGTGGTGAAGGGCAGCACGAACAGCCCCGGACTTTCACTCAGAAGTCCCTGTTATTCTATTTACAATGTTACCTTACACAAGCTACATGGTCTCTCTTGGCCTCAATTTCCCCATCAGTAAAATGGAGAGTCAATTACTAGCATTTATTAAACATGTATTATTGTGATAGGGAAGTGGCACCATGATATAATAAAGAGGGAGCTGGCTTTGCATTTAAGAAGTCCTGTTCCCTACCCAACCTCGTTGTGTGCCTCTGGGAAAGTCAGTGAAGTGTTCTTTGCCCCAGGCAACTTTCTAAGACTCAAAGAGTCTCGAAGAGAAGAGAAGTTGATGACCTGCTTTGATGGAGAGAGTTTCCTCCTGCCTGGCTCCTTACACCAATAAAATCCCAGGTCTAGTCCATATTGCTTTGTGGAAGTCACTGTATCAAGCATTGTAGAAAGATAAAAATAAAACAGCCCTGCTCTCAAAGAGCTTATATTCTAATGGGAGAGACAATGGATCTTACATATAGTAAGGTACCTCAGAAGCCAACTATTCAGCTTCCTCACCATGACAGGAGGAAACATGCTCAGAGATGGTGAGAGGCTTAGAAAGATTACATACACAATGAATATAAAGTTGTTTTGTGAAAGAGAAAATAGCACACATGTCACCCAGCTCCCAGGGCTGCTAGGAGCATCCAAGGAGATGGTGCAGATGACACTCTTTGTAACCACAAAGCATTGTGTACATGGTAGGCATGATGATGATGAGGAGAACCACAAACATTTAGATGAGTAACTGTATCAGATATGAGCTGCGTCAGTGTATGCTTACATGGACAATTCTTGGTTCTTCAGTCCCTAGCTTCCAAGAACCCCCTCCGTTGCCTTCCCAGGAACCTCTCTTTGAATTTTCTTATCTGCAAGTCTTTCCTTACCAGTAGGATGTGGAAAAAAAAATAAGAAGAAATTTAGATCATTGAGTTTGGCCATGATTTCTTCAGTTCTGGTAAAGGGTTTTTGGTTTTGATTTTTTAGGGAAGGAAGGAGAGGCTAGTGGTTACAGGGAGATTGGAATATTTTCTCTAGTTTTTTACTGGTCTGTGATCTCCAAGTCTCCAATGTTATGGATATCTGAGGAGAAATGCTCCTGGATATGGAAGCTGACATTTGGAATTTTGGATGATGGGATCTTTTTGTCTAGCTCTTCCTTTGAAAGGAGTCATGGGAATGGAGCACAGTCATGGGGAAGCAGCTTAGGAAAGAAAATCTGCCTTTCCTTCACTGTAAGAAGGTCCTGGTTTTCTTAGGGAGCCAGATTGGCCATCATATAAAAAATGACCAGTCTCCATTATAGTAGCTATAGCTCATCCATGTGAAGGTTTAGAAGCTAAACTGAAACATTGGGTCAGGGTTTAGGGGACCTGGGCCATTGAGGGAAAGGGTATTCACATACCACTGGACATTAGTAGCCATAGACAGATGTAACCAGGTCTCATTCGCCAGAGGGGTCAGGAACTAGGGCCTTGTGGGAGGAGGAAAAGATGATTAGGGTTATCAATGAAAGAACTACACATGTTTGGAGAGATTGAAAATAATGAAGGGAATAAGAATGCTGATGGGGATAATCTTCTGGAGAAGACAGGACAGGATGGGATTAATGGTTCATATGTAGACTTAACCTTGGTGAGAAGTTAATCAGTTAGTCAACTAACATTCATTAAGTGTCAAGCACTCTGTTAAGTAGTGGGGGAGAGGAGGATTACCTGCTGATCAAAAACATATGCATTGTTCAATTGTGAGAAAGTTTGAATGAATTTTTGGGTCTGAGTGGGTTTTCGGGTAGCATAACCTAGGTGCTTAGTTCAGGGACTCTAAATAGCAGGGAGAGGTCCAGCTTCCCAGACAAGCAGAGTTAGGTTCAAAGAATGCAATGAGATTTTTCTCTCAATTACCACAATTGGATTCCCAGAAGAAAAAAAGTTGGACTAAACCTATAATTGACTAGTAGGAGAACTGGGCTAGCTCCAGAACTGAGTCGCGAAATGGAGTCAATGTGGTTAGCCCAATTCCTACAATGATGGGAAGAGCTTTGGTAGGTTGTTGGGAGGACTGGGGTTGAGGTGGATGGGGGTGAGAAAATAGGCAATCAGGGTAGAGGATGGGGTGGTATACTCTTAAGAATATGGGGATTATCGCTGGGATTGGAGCATAAGAGGTAATAGAATTTGCCAGCCTCAAGGGAAGAGTATGAGCAGGTGAGAGCAGCTCAGTGGATGATAATAGGTGAAAAGAATGTTTATCTTGTCTCACCTTCATATCTTGCACTGCCCCTGTGGACACACAAAGCATTGCAAGGTACTTGTAAAAAAAGGCTTTACACAATGTACAGGAGTCAGGAAAATGACCAGAAAACACTGTCTGCAAGGGGAGGGGTCTTTGCTGTCTGTCAATATTTGTCCTTTGGGAAGTAGAAGACTTCCTAAATGTCTTTATGGTTCTACTCCTTCTTAAGGTCTCTGAAAAGTAGCACCAAATGTGATATAATGACGGAAAATTCTGGTATCTTAGCAGTATGTGTTAGTAGCATGTAAAAAAAATACATTTTACAAATTAAAAAAAGAATTGGTCAACGAAAAGGAGGCATGGTGTAAGTAAATGCTCATCTGTCTCCTTTCTGGTCGCAGTTCTTTAGTCCTTTGCAATTCTGCTTTTAAACATCTGTCTAATTGCTGGGCTAGTGTGTTGGCCAGGATTTGGGTGTACAATTCAGCTATTTGCTGCTGCCATCCAGATTTCTGTATTCTTATTCTTTGCCTGAAACTTGATGTTTGTAGCATTGTTTAAATGGCAACAGCTAAAGAAGATGTCTCAGTTCCCATTTGGGAGCTGGCATGCTGAGTGTCCACAGCCAACCTATTTCTACTTCCTGCCATCATCAGTGAAGGGAAAGCTCTCTCATAATTACCAGTCTTTTTGTCCTCAAATTATAATGAGTAGGTTCCCCATAAAACATGACATGTGTACTTGGATAAAATGTATGTTTGTAAGAAAAAACAAATTGTGAAACTGAATGGGAAATCTCCAGAGAAGCCACTTCAGCCTCTGAAGCAGAGGGAGAGGAAACCCCTTGGGAAAAGTGGATTGTTGGGGACAATGTAATTGGGAAAACCACATTCATTGGGAATGATAATAGCAGCTGATACGTCTGTGGGGCACTTGAGCCTTTAAGGCCAAGTGTTTTATCTGTACCTTTGTCTTTGAGCTTCAGAACTTCCTGATAAAACATATCGCTACAGGTATTATCCCCATTTTGCGGGTGATGACACCGAGACTCTGAGGCTAAGGGACGCATCTGTAGTCACACAGCTAGGCAGTGTCAGAGGAGGTTTTGGGACCCAGGTCTTTCATATTCCAAGCCCAGAATTCTCTGTGCCCATCATTGGTCTCTTTTAAAGCTTCTGCCCCTTTCTACCACTCCAGACCTCTGAGCTCCAGTAGACTTGTCCTCCAGTTGTGCTGTCTTCCCTCGAGCTAAAAGACATCTGTATTTATCCTACGAAGGTGGCTGATAGGAAGGTTCTTTGTTGTGTGTCTGTGAAGGGGAGTGGGATGACTTGTAGAGACTGGGCATTTTCATGGGGAAGGATCCAGGGCAGTCTTGAAGCATCACTGAGATGGAGCATTTCTGCCATGGATTAATCGACCTGCATGCATTTATTAAGCTTCCACTCCATGCCAGGCACTATGCTAAGCTCTGAGGAAATGAAGAAAGGCAATTGTCTATACCCTAGTGAAACTTTGATTCTAATGGGGGAGACAACATAGAAATAATTCCTTACATATAAGGGTAGATGAAAGGTAACTCAGAGGGGAAAGCACTGATAGCTGGGGGCACTGAAAAAGACCTGCAGAAGGTGAGGGCCGAGAGCAACCTAAGGAAGCCAAGGAGGGACTCTAAGAACTGGAATGGAGGGGGGAGGAAAACCATTCCAGGCATCAATGAGGGCAGCCAATGCAAGGCATAGAGATCAGAGATGGTGCGTCATGGGCAAGGAACAGCAAGGGGACCCAGGTAGTTGGATCACAGTGTGTTTGGAGGGCAGTGGAAAAAGTGGCAAGGAATAGGGTCCTGAAGAGCTTGAATCTAAATGAAGGACTTTATTCTATCATGGAAAGAAAAGTTTGAGGAGTTGGAATAACATGGTCAGAGCTACTCTTTGGGAAACTAATTTTGGGAGCTGTGGGAAGGATGAATTGGACTGGGGAGAGACTTGAGACAAGGAGACCAATTAGAAGGCATTAGAAGGCTGTATATGGGTGTGTTCCGGGAAAGCTGGGCTCCCTGGAAGGGACACTGAGTGTCTGTGGGTCGTGGGAATGAACCAGGGGTACAGGCAGGTCTGTATCCACATGTTCTAAAGGGTCCATGATGAGATACCTCTGGGTTTTACTGACTTAGCTGTGCCTGCAGAGGGCTAGTGTGAGGCTTCCTCTCATTCAAAAGAGGGGGCATTATTCAGAGAAGGGAGGTAGCCATTGGCATGATGTAACTAAGAGGGGAATATGGCTGATGGGCCAAGTCTGTTTGGAAAGATGCAATGAGATTTCTCATTGAGCTTTAAAGGTTGGACAACTACCTCCAGTGCCTCCCATCTCTAATCCATCCTCTCTCTGTGTGGGGCCAAAAGCATCCATTAAGATCCTGAATTCAGGAATCCCAGGTGGCAGCCTTCAGGCCACCTGGGGCCTACTTCCTGCCCCCCTGTTTTATACATCAAATGAAATAAATGGATGGTGTTTTCTAAGCCACCAAGTGCTCCATAAATACTAGTTTTCTTTTTAAATCGGTATTGTTATTGTTGTTGTTGGAGTATTATTGTGGAAGAGAAGCTGCAGCTGAACTAATTTGTAATTTGTAATTTGCCCCAAATCGTTGTTGCAGGGTGTGCATCCAGGCCCTTTGTGGTTTACCTCCAGCAGTATTTCCCATAGGATCATTCTGCTGCCTATTTTTTTTTAGCAGAGTTCTGACTATGATCTCACTCATATTTCTTGAGCCCCAAGTTGGATGTGGGGAGAATCCTTTGCCTCCCACCCCTTAAACACAGAGTCCCTTTTCTCTGGCTCTCTCCTTTTGTATCAATAGCATAAGACATACATTAGCTCACTCCATGGCAGACACCGATTTTCAATTAAGAACATACAGAAATTATGTAGCAGGTATTACTAGTCATTATTTTATGTCAATTGAAAGATTGTTTGTTAAGAAATGATAAGCAACTTGGGGCAGCCAGGTGGCAGCATGGATAGAGTACCAGCCCTGGAGTCAGCTCAGACACTTACTAGCTGTGTGATCCTGGGCAAGCCACTTAACCCTGATTGCCTCAAAAAACAAAACACATGATAAGCAACTTAAAAAATAGAGCTATATTGAAATGTATATTCATCTGTGTCTGCAGGCAGTGAAAAGGGTTCCAATACTTCACTGGCTTTCCTCTACCTTCCAGCATTGCTCCTCAAAGGCTTGGACTGGGCAGAGTCAGGGAGCTTGGAGACACTTCAAGCCACCTTGACACAACTTTCAGTTTTATGTCACCAACCACCTTCTGGTTGATTTCACTGCCAATTGTCAGTCCACCATCACATAACTACTGCCACAGTGCTTTCCTTTTAGCAAAACAGAAATCAAATACTCCACAATGAACCTCCTCTTCTTGGGTTCTAATGATCCTTCCCCTCTAGGTGAGGGAAATTTATACTTTCTGCCAGGACACAGTTGCTAGACATCCATGTAGCTTGCCCTTGGGAGGAAACTTGGCCTCCCTCAATCCTAATTTCACTAAGAAGGGGAGAGCATGACTCACAACAGTATTTCAGACACATCTATGGAAATTACCCTATTCATTGCCCTAAAATTTATTAGATCTTTGTATTTTCACCACTTAGTGACCAAATCTAAGAATGTTCTCCACTTCCCTCCTTGCCACGGATGAAGTTCTAAGTGCAGACGGCCTGCTGGAAGGGTCCTCAGATCGCTGCCCTCTGATCCTCCAGCCATGCCCATGCAACCTATCACAATAAAGAAACTGAAGGTTTACATCCTTGGCCCAACCACATTAATAGATGTGGCTGAGGAGGAGGTAGACAGGGAGCTTTCCATGGTCACCTGAGCCAAGACAGACCAGTGACTAGTATGTAGTGGTCAGACTTTCTCCCAGAGCAAAGAAAACACCTGAAAAAAAGATAGTTATTCACAGAAATGGAGTTGCATAGATCATTAGCGTTGCATAGTGGAGTCTAGAGATGGATGGGTTTCAGAACTGAGAGGGCACGTAACCGAGAAATGTAGGGTCTGGAGTAAACAATCTACAAGAAGAGAGAAATTTGAGTTCTCTCCAGAATAGATAGAATGGGCTAAAGGTGTCATGTGGTCAGAAGACATCAGGTGAGAATTAGCTGTGGCCCTCATAGAGCACCCCCCCTCCCCCCCACCTTTTAGAAGATAAGCTCTTATTAAGCAGGGATTGTGTCATTTCTTTACATCTGTATCCCTTGTCCCTGGAACAGTGGCTGGCCAATAGCAGGCACTTAATATACTCTTGTTAAATGATTGTCCCCTTAATGCTAGTGCCTTGTGTCTATAGATCCTGTCTGGGCATAGCTGTTTAAGGGTTGCCCATGTATTAGACTGTAAGATCCTTGAGGGCAAAGACTATTTTTGCCTTTCTTTGCATCCTCTGCTGTTATCACAGAACCTGACACATGAATGATGCTTAATAAATGCTTGTTGAAATAGCTCCACTTGTCTCTGATGCCCAAGTGTGGCACCTTCCTGGAATCTGGCATCCAGTTTGAAACTGGGCCTGACATTTGAATCTTCCAGACAAGTCTCCATTTCTGTTAGACATTGGTGGGGCTGGGTGATAGGTAAAAATAACATCCTTAGCTACAACTTCTTAACTTCATCCTTGCCTTGAGCGCACTTCCATGGCCTCCATGTCAGGTACTATAAACACACGAACAAGAAGGATCTGAGAAATTCTAAAGAATCAACATGCTCATGGTGAGGTCTTCTTTGTCACAGCCATCATCTGCTTGGCCTTCCCCAGGAAGTTTCTCATTGGACTGGTTGTTCTTTGGAAGATGAAAGAGGATGAGAAGCTGTCATTTGCTTGTTGGGATATTGGCCTTTCAGATTTCCTTAAGGACAGCAGCACTTCTCATACCAGGGCTTCTGTCTTTTCAGTTGACATTGCTTGGGTTAATCTCTGGTTATAAATCCATAGCTTCACTGGAAAAAATCATTCCCTTTTGCCATCAGAGACCACTTTCATGGAATGTTTCCAAATGATCAGGCATGGATTTCAAAGGTTTCATGGCCCCATAAATGGCCACAAGTTGCAGGGAACATTTTCCTGTCTTGCTTTCAGAAGTACCAGTTACACAAAGAGACTGCCCTGTGTGAGTCAGAGAACAACTGATGATGTCCCAGCTCTGGCAAATCCTTGGGGATGGGAATGTTGTGCTCCTCTAGTGATGGATATGAGCTGAATGGTATATGTCTGTGGATGCTTGGGAGCTGGGGAACAGAGATAGTTATTCACAGAAATGGAGTTGCATAGAGGCCATCAGCATCCTCTTGGGGAAGAACAATACATGCATCTGTGATGGAAGTATAGTCAGCCTATAACTTTAATTTGATGACAGTAATTATTTGATTTCAATTTATATGCCTGTTTATGTCACAAACATTTGGGGTAGAACTTTAAAGAGAAAAAAAGATGATGAAACTATGAATACAGCTATAAACACACACACACACACACACACACACACACACACACACACACACACACACCCTCCCTGGTTCTTCTGTGTTAAACAGCAACTTGCTCTAGGCAGAGAACAGAACACTTTTGATCAATTACAAACAAATGGCAGATCTTATCCAATTTTATGCCCAGACATGCTGATCTCTTGCCTCCCAAGGAAGAATGAGAAAGAGAAGAGAAGAGTTGAGAAGATTGTCTGAACATACTTGAATCTTTCTGATGGAGAGTTTCAGGATTTTGAAACAGCAAATTCTAAACAGGTTCACCCCATATGCTGTGCCTTCTTAGAGATTTAGACTTATTAGTAGGCAGAATAGGTGACATCCCACATGGTGTGCTTTAAGGGATATGCCTCCTACACCTAAATATATCTCCCCTCCTGCCAGAGCCTGAAATAACACCATTAGAGATTCATTCCTTTGGGTAATGAAGATTTGTAATTCTTTCAGAGCAGCAAGTATTCAAATGTAGGTGTCCTTGGGGAAGCAGCATGGTGGAGGGGAAAAGAATGATGCATCTTTGATTGGGAGAGGTCTGAGTTTATCTCCCATTTCTGAGGCCAGTTCCACCGTGGTCTCTGACTAGTCAGGTGACCATGGCTAAGGCATATGACCTCAGTTTCCTAAGCTGATAAGACTGGAATAACAACCAGTGAACTTCAGAGTTGGAAGGGAACTCAGGTTGTTGTTGCTGTTGTTCAATCATGTTTGGTTCTTTGGGACCATGTGGACCAAAGCACAGCAGGTCCTTCTGTCCTCTGCTATCTTTTGATGTCTGTTCAAGTTCATTTGCGTTGTTTCCGTGACTGTCTATCCATCTTATCCTCTACCATCCCGTTTTCCCTTCAATCATTCCCAACATCAGGGTCTTTTCCAATGAATCCCATCTTCTCATTATGTGGCCAAAGTATCAAAGCTTCAGCTTCAGTATTTGCCCTTCCAGTGAATAACCTGAATTAATTTCTTTAAGCATTGACTGATTTGATCTCCTTGCTGTCCAAGGGTCTCCCAAAAATCTTCTCCAGCATCAGTTTGAAAGTGTCAATTCTGTGTCACTCAGCTTTCTTCAAAGTACAATTCTCACAGTCTTTTGGAAAAACCATAGCTTTGACTACATGGACCTTTGTTAGCAAGGTTGTGTCTCTGCTGTCCAGATCTGCCATATCTTTCCTTACAAGGAGCAACCATCTTTTAATCTCATGTCTGCAGTCATCATCTGCAGTGATCTTTGAGTCTGAGAATATAAGATCTGACATTCCATTTCTTCTCCCTCTATTTGCCAGGAAGTGATGGGATCAGTTGCTAAGATCATAGGTTTTTATGTTAAACTTCAAACCAGCGTTTAAACTCTCCTCTTTCACCAGGTTCTTCAGGAGACAAGTAAGATGTTCTAGCACTCTCATCTCTTTGAAAACTTGCCACATTTTGTTGTGATCATGACAGTCAAAGGCTTTAGTGTAGTCAATGAAAGAGAAGGTGTTGTTTTACTGATACTCCCTTGCTTTCTCCATAATCCAGCAAATATTGGCAATTTGGTCTCTAGTTCTTCTGCCTCTCCAAAGACTAGCCTGCTTTTCTGGTAATTCTTGGTTCAGATGTTGCTGAAGCCCAGTTTGCAGAATCTTAAGTATAACCTTAAAGATATGTTAAATGAGCACAATTGTTGGGTGATTTGAACATTCCTTGGCATTGCCCTTTTTTGGAATTGGGACCGTTGGAGGGGGAGGGCATGGGAGACACAGGAGATTCCTGCTGTGCCATGTGTTAGGCAGTAGTCACTGGAGCTTTTGGGCTCCTGCCTCTTGCAAGTTCACTCTTGATCTGGGCAGCCAGAATGATGGCACTGGAGACATAATAAGGGGTTAATTAATTACTTTGTTTCTTTTCAGTGGGGTTGCTGATAATGGGAGCGCCAACTCCTACAGTATCTCCTAATTACTCTTCTTGCAGGGGCAGATGGGAATGGTAGTTCCAACTCCCACAGTATCCCCTAAGTCTCAATAGGGGCCAATTGAGACAAGCACAGCATTCCAGCTTGTGATAGGGACCAGTCAAGGCATGCACATTCATATTCCCCTAGGTCTATGCATTCCTATTCCCCACCAGTGCCCACTTGATTTATAGAAAAGCACACAAAGAAGGCGTCTTGCCAGCGGTAGCCTCACAAGTTTACATTAATTTTAACAATATCATGATGACTTAGCATGGTGCATGCACACTGGGCAGTTTACAGCTAAACTCAAATGTTTGGATTATCTTAAGATCATAATATGATGCACAAGCATGGTGAGATTGGAAGTCATGAGCCTGGAAACTACTATCTAGATCATGGTAACTAGTAGATTGTTATGGCCATTCATCCTCAAACCAGTATCTAAAAAGTATAACACAATCCACCTTACATACAGGGACATAAACTGATCTTTTCCAATCCAATGGCCACTGTTGAGTTTTCCAAATCTGTTGACATATTGATGCAGCACTTTAACAGCATCTTCTTTTAGGGTTTTAAAAAGCTCAGCTGGAACTCCATCACCTCTACTAGCCTTATTATTAATAATGCTTCCTAAGGCCCACTTTACTTCATTCTCTAGGATGTGTGGTTCTAGATCAGTACCCACACTATTATGGTTATTGGTGATGTTGAGACCTTTTTATGTGGTTATTCTGCACATTCTTGACACCTCTTTTTAATCTCGTCTGCTTCTGTTAAGTCCCTAACATTTTTGTCTTTCATCATGTTTATTTTTTGCATGAAACATTCCCTTAATATCTCCAATTTCTTGAATAAATCTCTTGTCTTTCTCATTCTATTGTTTTCTTCTATTTCTTTGCATCACTCATTTAAGAAAAAAAAACTTATTTCAGATTATATCTAATCAAATCCACACCTGAACACACCTAGCAAGTAGACATCTAGCCTTTATTTGAAGACTTCCAGTGAATGCAAGCCCACTACGTCCTAAGGTAGCCAATTACCCTTTGGGATAGTGCCAGAAATTCCCCCCTTATGTCAAGAGGAAGTTTGCCTTTATCTTACTTTCCTTCATGTCTAATAGTTTTGACCAGTAAAATTAGACAGAAAAAGTATAATCTCTCTTCACTGGGATCATCCATTGGATCCTTAAATTCATACGTCATGTCCCCAATCCTATCTCCTCAGAAAACACACGCACACAGACACAGACAGACACACACATGTACACATGCATGCACACACATACTCTCATTCTGAGGCTCAAATGAGGTAATGTATAAAAAGTATGTGGTAAACCTTAAGGCACAGTTTACAGCTCAGCTCTTCTTGGTATGTACACCATTGCATCATGTTTCTTAGATGCTTAGTTGTGACTAGTGGCCAGCAAATGGAGACCCAGCCAGGGGCTCAAAGCATAGTGAGTCCTTCCACCCTGGAGATCTCTGAGCAAGTGTCTGATGAGACCTTTATTGGGCATGTCAGCAGCTGGATGACAGTGGATGGAGGACTAGACTGGGAGTCAAGAAGATTCAAATTCGGTTTCTGCCTCAGACACTAACTGTGTTATTCTGGGCAAGTCATTCTGCCATTGTCTCAGTTTCCTCATCTGTATAGTAGAGATAATGGCATCTACATTTTGAGGATCAACTGAGATAATATCTGTAAAGTACCTTGCAGACCTTCCAGTTATTATGTTGGAGAAGGGCCTCTTGTTCAGGTATCCATTGGAGTAGATGCCACTGACATTATTCTCAGCTTTGAAATTCCATGTGGACCAGCGTTTTAAATGGGAGGTTTCCAACTGGTTGCTGGCTTAGTTCCTTTACATAAGGGATTTCCAGGTTTTGAAAAGATTTTGCTTCTCACTAATGGTCACTGTTATTTGTATCTTGCAACTCTAAGGTGAGAAAACTCTTTAACATCCATTGTCCCATTTGTTCATCATAATAAAATGGTGAGGCAGGCAGTACAAGTATAATTATCACCATTTTACATATGAAGAAACTAAGGCTCAGAGCATTAGTTCAGTAGAGAGTGAGTCTGAGAATGCCCCTCAGAATACTCTCAGGGTCAGGGTGCTTTCCATCATACCTGGCAGTCTCTGATGCCTGATGCTTTTGGCAGAGGTGATCTCAGCAGATTTCATCATCATCAGCGCCCTCTAATTGAACTCTGATGGAGAGAAATGTTTCAGAATCAGTGGTTCTAAGAAAAGAATCACCATTTCATCGGTGACTTGCTACCCACACAGAACGAGTGCCAAGCTGGAAGAAAGGCTGGTGACAACTTCAAGTCAATGGTAACAAATTCAAAAACCTGCACTTAAGACCTGGCCTGATTGAATTTCAGAGAAACCATCTGGAAATTTGAGGTGTGATGCCCTAGGGCCTGATTTTCTGTAAAAAACTCAGTGAACCCAAGACGGCTCCACTGGTGCTCCTGGAGCTGCTTTGTGCTCAGACACAGCCACAGCCCACGGGTCTGGGGTAGGATTTGCCAACTGTGCCGGCTGTTTAGCAGAATGGTCCCCTTTCCACAGTGTGGCTTCCTTAACCCGAGAGCCAGGATGCTGTTTGAGTCACTTGCTCAGTGACAGTCTTTAGCTGACGAGCTCTTTCATACATTCTCACATCTAGTAGCAGGTGCTTAGAAGCAGAAATCCCCTACTGTTCTCCAGCTGTGTGAAGGACATGCTCTCCAATCTGGTTAATCATTTAATTGGCTACTTTAATTTTGTACTTCTTTTAAAGATAGAATCCAACACTTTGTCAGGATCATGTCCCTTCCTTGCCTGACTCTTAACATGGGAAGATAATTGAGACTGAGCAGCACATCTGTTCTGGGGTTTATCTGGTAAATAGCATTCTTCCTGCAATTTTGGAGTCCAGGGATCTTATAATAAATTCCTCACAAAAGATGAAGGGGATGGGGGATGACACCTATGCCTGATGATGTCTTGTAGCTACGAGTTACAGGGCACCATGATCCCCAGAGAATGGCAATTGTAGATGATGTCAGGTGGTGGTGCAGCGGATAGAACACCGGCTCTGGAGTCAGGAGGCCCTGAGTTCAAGTATGACCTCAGACACTTACTAGCTGTGGCACCTGGGCAACCACTTAACCCTGATTGCTTCCCAGAAAGGTAGATGAGGTCACTGGTGAGAAGTAGAGAGGCCATGATTGGGCAGCTGATGATTTATCATGTAGTCTCTGGGGTCCATGAACCAGCTCCCACTTCCACTGACAAGATAGATCTATAGAACAAAGTTGGCTATGTCTCCCCTTCAGGGCTCTGGGGGGCAGCCATGAGGAGTTAGGGGTGTCTCTTCTCTGGTGTTATTACCTTGAGCCTCCATTGCATTGTATTCTCCCCAATATCATTTGCTAGTGCTGATTATCATCTTCCGTATGACATTGATCGGCTCAGTGATTAGTGCCCTGGTCTCATTCGACCAATTGCCATTATAGCTTTCAGAAAAGGATAGTTTGCTGAGACTATATAACAAAGAGAAAGTAAGGATAAATGGTTCCTCCCCTAAATAGAGGGCACATTTTCCTCTGTTACACCTTGGTCCCTGGGAATAGTGGGCTTATATGCCCAGTGCTTAGTGTAATGCCTGGCACATAGTAGGTACTTAATAAATGTTTATTTATTGGCTGATTGAATCACATAGGATGAGAATAAATGTATAGACTGTACAAAAACTGATGAGCTTGCAGGAACCCTCCATGCCCCACTGTGGTATCCCATAGGCAGTCCACCTCCTGAGAAAGGCTTGTAGACTGGTCTCCTGCCTCAGAAGCTTTTCCTTGTTTCCTGGGCTGATGACTATGGGTCACCATGATCTATGAAGAATCACAATTGCTGTTGGTTTGAAGTACAATGGAGAGAGATAGGGCAACTGAGAGTCAGTGGCATCATCTTAACAGTGGTGACCCCAAAGCAACATTGGCATCAGAGATGTCAGCAAAGGCATTCCTGCTTAGAAAGGGGTAACAGTGGATTTGGCAACATAGGGAAGGAAGGATGCTACAGAGTAAGAGAAAAAGTCTCCAGAGCAAAGCAAAAGGAGAGCAGAGATGGCCAGTCGGTCACTTCTTAAGTGCCTACGCTGTGCCAAGCACCAGACCTAGGGTTGTGCCAAGTCCTTTGTCTTCTCAGCCGGAGTCAGCCCTAGTACAGCCTCAGTGTGTGAAGTCTCTTGTTGGGGTTCATACTAATAATAGCTAACATTTACATAGCACCCTAATGTTTACAAAACGCTTTGAGTATTTCATCTCATTTGATGCTCCCAATAACCCTCGAAGGTAAGTGTTATGATTACCTCCTTTTACAGAAGAAAATGGGGCCAAGAGCAGTGGAGTGACTTGCTTGGGGCCCTAGAGCTAGTAAAGTGCCTGAGGGTGCATTTGAACTCAAGTCTTTCAGACCATGAATCCCGTAAGCTAGTCACCAGACCACTTGGCTTTGCAGGTATTCTTTCTACATTCTCCCATGAAGGTCAATAGTCTGGATAAAGGTAGGTGTACCTTCCCCACTATGACCATAGCCACTGCGATGTCTGCTTTAGCCTGGCCTCCTGCTTCGTCAGGCTGGCCTGCTTTGGGCAGCCCTGAAGTGTGGTAATATGGAGAGCCACTATAGGTGTCTATAGGCTTAGTGTGGTTGGTACAGCACTCTCCCATCATGATAATGCAGTGGAGACAGAGAGCTTCATGGATGCACAAAGTTGGATCCTCGAAACTAGAAGGCCCCTGGAGGTCTGTAGGGCCTTGCCAGGAATCAGAGCCCCTGTATAACACATCTCAGAAGTGGTAATCCATTTTTGACCTAGGAACTTCCAATGAGGGGGACCCCACTACCTCTGGAGGTAGCCTGTGCCACCTGGGACACCTCTTCCTTATTAAGAAGTTTTTCCTTATTTTAAGCCAAGATCCACTCTTTGGTCATTAATAGAAGCAAGCTGTTCTGGTCTGGGGCCCTTCGGTGTCAAATCAGAGTAATAATCCCTCCAAAGCTTCCACATTATTGGCACAAAGATGAGAAAGGACAATCCCGAACTGAAGTCAGGGGCTGGTCCAATATATACTTATCTGGAAGGTGTTCAGAGTGTCATCAACAGGAAGAACCAGGAAAGCAGGCCATACTAAGCACCCAGAAGGAAGATCCCTTGGTGCAAGGCAGAGGCCAGAAGGGCTTCCATGAGCTAAGACAAAAATTCTCTGCTCATTTCTAGCTCTTGACAGATGTTACACAGGTTTCCCTTCCCTTCTGTGTGAGCATCCCTGCTCCTGGGCCACAGGGCACAGAAGAGATTAGAAGACATTCCCATGATGGCTTTTCATTTTTACTCTTCTGTTTTTTGGCATCAAACAAGAAATACAGCATGTGAAATGTCAGGGGAGCAAGGCCGGGGCTCCGAAGATCAGGGTTCAAGTGTCAGCTCATCCTCTAGATTGACATAGGATTGGGAGCATGGGTTCCTTCTTTTGGCCTCAGTTGCCAAACCTGTAAGTAGTGGGGTGGAGATTCCATGATTTCTTCACTCCTTAGCTCCCAGTTCTAAGACTGATTTTGTGAAAGTCATCTCTGACACTTAGGCCACCCAGAAGCTGTTCCTCTCACTATTTGACCTGGGGGGCAGAATATCAAGTCTCAATGCTCCTCCAAATGAATCATCAATCCCCTGAGAGATCTTTTTGCAGTGAGGAATGCATAAAGTAAATCTCTCTGTGACACCCATTCTTGTAGGTCAAGAAGAATGTGTGCTCCGGAGGACTTTAATATAGCCTGTGAGCACTTGGTACATGGAGGTAAAATTACTGTCCTTGAAATGGCTCTTGGATTTCAGAAGAGGACTAAGGAAGCCTCTGTGTCAACATGGCAATGTCCCCCCTCCCAGATATGGAGTCCTCTCGATACAGAGCGCCTTTAATACAGAGTCCTCTCAATATGGAGGGCCCCCCCCGATATGGAGCCCTCCCATACAGAGTCCCCCTGATACGAAGTCTCTTCAATAGGGCTCCTGACCCTCTTCACCGTGGAGAACACTCGTGTGTTAACCCCTAGCTCGTATTGATTTTCATTTACGTATATGTATATGTTGCAGTGGGTAGGATGGATGCATCATTTCGGTGTGGTGGTGATTAATCTTGCATTTTGGAAAGCTCTAGAAGGTTTTATGAAACTGGAACTCATCAAGGTTTTAGCAATGTAGTCGGATACTTTTAGTGAGGGTGAACATGGCATCAAAGTCAGCTACCTCACTGATGGTAAACTATTTAACTTGAAAAGGCTATAAGCCAAGACTAAAGTGGAGGGAGAGTTGGTACATGATTTTCTGTTTGAAGATGATTGTGCACACAAATGCAGCCTCTGAAGCTGAGATGCAGTGAAGTATGGATCGATTCTCTGCTGCTTCTGCTAATTTTGGCCTCACCATACCAAGAAAACACAGGCACTCCGTCATCCTGCACCACGCCATGCATACACAGAAACATCGGTTTTAGAAAACAGACATGTTTTGAATACTGTAGATAAGCTCACTTACCTTGGCAGCGTAGTTTCCAGGGATGTGCACATTGATAATGAGGTTGATACATGCATTGCCAGAGCTAGCTCAATGTTTGGGAGGCTCTGAAGGAAAGTATGGGAGAGAAGAGGTGTTAGACCGACTGCCAAAATGAAGCTCTATAGAACCATTGTGCTGACCTCATTGCTGTATGCCTGTGAAACCTGGACAGTCTACCAGCTCCATGCCAGGAAAAATGAATCGCTTCTATCTGAATTGTCTTAGGAAGATTCTGAAGATCACCTGGAAGGAGAAGATACCAGACACTGAGGTCCTTTCTCAACTAAACTACCAAACATTCAAACTCTACTACAGAGAATGCAACTCTGTTGGGCTGGCATGTTGTTCACATGTCAAACATACATTTACCTAGTTTTTTTGTTTTTTTTTTTTTTGTTTTTTTTTTTTTTTACAGAGAACTCACAGAAGGCAAGCATTCATATGGTGGTCAGAAAAAGCAATACAAGGATACTCTGAAGAACTTTGGAATTGATTGTGTGACATGGGAGAGAGTGATGCAGGACTGGCCATCGTGACATACCCTCATTAGAGAAGGTTCTGTGCTCTATGAATGAAGGAGAATTGAAGTAGCTCAAAAGACATACGAGGTGCAAATTTAGAGACATCCCTACCCCAAATGTTCACACAGACTCTTTGTGCCTGAACTGTGGTGGAACATTCCAAGCTCCTACTGGTCTGATCTTCCACTGTCAGACACACTGTAACTTGACTCTAACATAGTGATGTCATTTGAGTCCTCTTCAAGAACAGAAGACAACAACCAACGTAACTGGAAAAACTTCAAATACAGGTCTGGGATCAGACAGGATGTCCATTTTCTAAGGATGATTGTGGCTAAGACTGGGGGTCTCTATCCTTAGTGCGGTAATGCAATAATTCATTTCTTTGCCGTATCAACTCTTAAAGTGATCTTTCCTTAAGGCACGGCACGGCTGCCATGTTTGCTGGCGCACTCACAACATCGTAAGTCTCTATGGCGCGCCCCATGAACTCTACTCCCTAGGGGATGCAAACTCTCCGAAAGCAGTGACTGCTTTGATTTGCTTTTGTTTCACGGTGCTAATGGCCAGAAGAATGTCTGGCATAGCTTTTAGGCCAAACTTGTGATTTCATACGTTAAGGCAAGGGTGCTCCCTCTCCCGATGCGGAATCCCTACTCTGTCTGCACTTTAAAGTCTTAAAGCTGACTGAGGAAGTGAGAGGTTGGGGTGGGCGGGGGTGGGGGGGGGAGGTTGGCCAGGATCTCACAAACAGTCGCACCAGAAGCAGCGTGAGCTCAGGACTTTCTGACTATGGCACTGACGTCTCATCCGCTAGGCCTCACTGCCTTGCGCAAAGTAGGCATTTGAATTATCTTTCTTGAACTGAACTTCCGTTATCCAGACCTCGGTTGCAGGTTCTTGCTCACAAATGTGGAGAAGTCAGAACCAAAAGAAATCAAAGGAGCTGAGTGAGCCTTTGGTCTAGACCCTGGTCTAGCTCCGCTTTATTGCTCTTCCCTGTCCCTGGGCCCTTTGAGCCCTACCCTGAGAGCTCACTAAAACTGAGGCAACTTGGGAGAGAGGAAAGAGTATTGCGTTTGGAGGCAGGAGGTCTGAGCTTCTAACTCTGCTCCCCTGCACACCAGCCATGCTCCCTTGTGGAATCATTGGGTCGCAGTTCCTCATCTCTGAATAGCTAGCACTTACCTAGTACTTCAAGGTTCAGGAGGTACTTTATAACATCATCTCATTTTATCCTTACAAATATAAAAATAAAGGCAAGTGGCACTTTCCCTGTTTTGTTCAGGAATCTGAAGCTCAGAAAGGTGAAGAGATTTCACCATGGTCCCCCAGGTGCTAAATATTAGAGGCAGGATTGGAGCCCAGGTCCTTCTGGCTGCAGGTCTATTGGCTTCTCCAGGGCATGCACTCAGCATGCTCGCAGAAGCCCAATATCTCAGAATGGGAAAGTTTCAGCTGCTCTGAAATTTAACCTATGCCTGAAAAAGAATCATCTCTATAGCAAGATCGAAAATTAGCCATCAAATCTCCAATAAGAGGGAGCCCCCTAGCTCCCATCTCTGGTGAGGGGCAGCTCTCACTGATAGAAAGATTTTCCTGACTTCTGCCCTCAAGTGACTTCTTGCAAACATTATCCACTGCTTCTCATTCTGCTCCCCACTTCTGAGCCAAGAGGATTACTCCTTCTTTCACAAGGTAACCCCTAAAATCCTTGAAGGCGGTGGTCACGTCTCTTTTTTTTAGAGGGGGAAGGCAAGGCAATTGGGGTTAAGTGACTTTCCCAAGGTCACATAGCTAATAAGTGTCAAGTGTCTGGGGTTGGATTTGAACTCAGGTCCTCCTGACTCCAGGGTCAGTGCTCTAATCACTGTGCCACCTAGCTGCCCTGAGTGGCCATGTCTCTTGAGTAGGCTACCTATTCTCTAAACTGAAGTCCAGGTCCTTAAATCGATCCCTGGTATGGCATACAAGCTTTTCATAACCCTGGGTCCTTCCTTTTGGACTCTCTTTCTCTGGTCATTCCCCAAATCGGGTGTCCAGATCTACACAGAATGTCCCAGCTGTGAAGCCCCTATGCAGAAAGCAGCAGGATCATGTCCTCATCATTCCCAGCCTCCAGCAGGTTTCTGGGTTGCCATATCATTCCAACTACTTTTGGTGAGCTACACGTCCACTGACACTTCCAGATCCCTTTTCACACAGACTGATTGCTAAGGAATTTTTTTTAAACTACAAGAATGTACGAGATGTGGCATTTATTATTATTACATTTCAGCTGGGTGGTGTTGTGCTTACTACCCATTTAACAAAGTATCCTAGAATTCTGGCAGGAATAATTTACAGACTCTCTTCTTTTCCCTTTCTAAAGACCTCGACAACATTTTCCGTTCATTAATGCTGTGATTTCTCTCCTGCCTCTCATAGAAAGACCCTGGCAAGCACAAAGGCACAAGGCATGGACAGGTCAAGATCTGTTCTATTGGAAGGGGCACACATGGCTGAGATCACAGCTCTATCTGGGGACTGAAGTAAATGAACTAGGACCTTGACTTTTTCTTTATAGAAGATCTAATGCTTATCCTTTTTGAAGATGAGTGGCCACAGATGTTTCTATTGTTCTGCAAAACAGAACCTTTGACTGCTTCAGCTGAGAAATGAACTTTTATCTAAGTGGAATATACTTTCTTAACCTGCTGTATATCTGACTAAAGCCAGTCCTGTGGAGAGCTCCTTCCTTCCTTGTTTCCTTCCTACCTTCCTTCCTTCCTTCCTTCCTTCTTCCCCTCCTCCCTCTCTCCCTTTTTCCTTCCCTCCCTTCCTCCTCCTTGCCTGCCTAGAATACCGAGTTAAGGGATAAACAAATAGGTTAGTTGACTGGAATATGGATTGTATGAAGGAGAAATCATGAAAAAAAGAGCCTTGAAAGGTAGATGGGAAACAGATGGTGGTTAAGCACCAAGCCAAGGACTTTGCATTTCATCCTAGAGTTAGTAGGGAGGCACTGGAGACATTTTAGTTGGGGAATAAATGTGCTTTAGGAAGCTTGTTTGGCAGTTCAGTGAAGGATGGATTATAGAGAGGAGAGACTGGATTCCAAGCTGAGACTCTGTAATAAAGTGAAGAACTTTTGCAATAGTCCAGAGAAGAGGTAATGAGAGCCTGAACTTGGGTTGTGGCTGGGTGAATGGCGAGAAGGGGGTGACATACAGGGGGGAAGCAGAATCAATAATCCCTGACAACTAGTTGGATATGTGAGTGTGAGAAGGGAGGAATCACGGAGAAATATAAGGTCATTCCCTCAGCCAGTGACAACTCCAAGTGACAGGTGTTGGGTAGAAAGATCTAGGAGTACACTAGACATAGGATGGGAAAGTTACACCATTTAAGGAGAGGAGTCCTGTGATAATGGTGGTTGATATTAGGTTGTTCTCTCTCAGACACCAGTGGACAAAGGAGATGAGCTAGGGTTACTGGGTTACTAAATATCTAATTATTACATTCTCAGGTTGCTCTTGAATGGAATTTTGAAGGAAACTAGGAACATTTAAGAGACAAAGGTATGGAGGGAGGGCATTCCAGGCATGAGGGACAGTCAGTGGATATGCCTGGAACCCGGAGATGGAATGTTGTAAGTGAGGAACAACAGATAGTTAAATCTGGCTGAAACTCTCACATTTAGGGTCAATTGCTTGCTTTCATCCCGAGATGGTGGGGTTAGAGGCACTATTAGAAGAAATCCTATGAATGGAGGATGGATTTGGCTTCTGGGAGAGGCTTGTGCCATCGACATGACTCTCTGACTGGTTCTTCTGGCAAGAGCTTGGCAAGTGAGATTTTGGACTGGGGAGAGGTCCATGTATCAAGAGGATTTATTATCCAGAGTCTCAGTAGTTGCTAAGGGTTGAGGCATTGATGTTTCCTCAGGTGGTTTGGAGAAGCAGGTCAGAAGGTGATTCTTTCATTATGGCATGACATTCATGCTTCCCAGTCCTGGGTTTGGCTGCTGCTACATTGGTACAGGTCTTGTGGATCCAGGATCCTGCAGGTTCCACAGTAAGGACTCTTCCAAAGCCCATGGCATGAGAGATCCAATTTCCCCGGACTTAAGATGGAGAAGGAAATAAATGGTAAATTCCTTGAAGACAGAAAACGTTTTTGTCTTTGCATTCCTAGGGTCTTCCAGCACAGGCTTCCAGCACAAGGATAGGTTTTTAATATTGGTATATTGAGTTGAATTGGGTTGAATCTATTTGCTTTGAGAAGGTAGGAGCCTTTGTCCCCAGGGAGGTCCCCCGTGGCTCCTTGTTAGCAGCAGATGATAGTGTTGTGTAGAAAGGAGGTAGAGGAGATGAAGCTCCTGTCTCAGAATGGGGTTGAGGGCCCTAAATCCAGTCCCTGATTAGGCTTGGGCTCTTCATTTATCATTCTTGATGGCTGCATCACTCTAAGGTCCCAGTCTCCTTCCTTCAGGTTAAAACGAGCTATCCTGCAATATCAAGAATACGGAACCTTTTTTTTTTGGTAACTTACCCTCTTTTAAAAGCCTGATGAAAACTGGCTTTTCAAAGGACAGGAATAATATTGCACGGTAAGGAATGATTGTGTAACAAGAATGCTTACTGCTCACATATCTCTTTTTTTCCCCAAGGCAATTGGGGTTAAGTGACTCGCCCGGGGTCACACAGCTAGTAAGTGTTAAATGTCTGAGGCTACATTTGAACTCAGGTTCTCCTGACTCCAGTGCCGGTGCTGACTGTGCCACCTAGCTGTCCCTAGTGTATCTTGTAGGAAAGAATTAGGACCTATAGGAACTTCTGTAAAGAGGGGGCACACCTATCAATATGCTTGGAAGGGGTGTCATATGAATAAAATTTTGTTTTCCAAAGGATTTATTTTTTTCCCTACCCAGATAGTTTAACTCCATTTAAAAAAAAAAAATTGGACTTCAGTTGGTAATGATGTCTAGTACTTCAGGGTTTTCCTTGCTATCCTCACTCTCAGACAATCCACTTAGAGTCTGGTTTTCTCTAGGAGTAGTCAAGATCTGTAAACAAAAATCTAAATACTCAGGCCAATATATTAGATTGGGTTTATGGGAATTCAGTTCAAAGGAATTCTGCTGCTGTTAATAGTGAATCTTCTTTGTCATATTGAAACTAGCTATCTCATTTTGACACATCTGATTCCATTCCAACATGTTTCTTTTCATCTCATCTCTACTCCTTCTGTATGTTGGTCTGCTTGCCTGTCTGTCCAACCATGGAGCTTTTTCATTCAGGTAAGAGATCATTCTACTCTGGATTGACATCTGGATAGTTGAACTTTATAGCTCTTCAGGGATACCTCTTAAAGTCTAGATTTTTGCTTTTTCTCCAAAGACCATTGATCACAGCTCCTAAGAAGAACTGGTGGATGTGATACCATGCAACCATCTCTGGAGGAGGCAGCAAGGAGGAAGAGGGAATGCCTGATTAATTAGCATCATCTTCAGAAATGGACTTTGCTGAAGCTAGTTATGTCCAAAACACAAGAGAGGTTGCTCTACAGAACCTTGGGCTTATTATTATGGTCCACTCTTTTATCTGTCTCCGTGACTTTATGGAGCTGTTGCTTTATGCTTCTTGAAATGAACTGTTGTGAAATTCAGAAAAAAAGCAACTGCAAGGTCTCCTCCCAATGAAGTTACTTCCCATAAGAACTGAGTCATCCTCCTTGGTTTCTTCTTTCTGCATATGTCCTCTGCTGGTGTTCAGCAAAGGCTACTGATGGAGGCCACTTTGGGCTCCCAGAAGCCTACCCGAACATTACTTACTGACCTTCAAATTTCCTACAGTGAAATTCAGTCTCATTTCTGAAAAGAAGCTCATGATCCAAATGAGGGAAGCAGATGGCCCAATATAACACCTTCCATGAGGAAATTGGGTTCTGTTATGTCTTGGAGAGATGGAGATGCTGGGGTATGGAGCAATGCTTACACTCTCCAACAAGATTTCTGATTTGGGTGGCTTGGTTTGAAGGTTTGCTTTATTACAGGGAAGGTCTCATGGAGTTGGGAATGGGGTCATATCAGGAAATGAGCATCATGTTAAAATAGGAATCAGTAGGATTTTGGGGGGTTTTATTTAAAGAATATATTATCTCCAAGGCTCCTGGATAAACCTGAACTTATTGGTGGAGTGACTAACACCATTGTTCTCTTCTCTTCCTTGCATCTTTCCCAAGAGGTGACACTAGTTTACATTCATATTGGCTCTTTTCTCATGACCCAGAAAAGTTCTCTACTCTCTATTCCTCCCCTCCTTTACCCTCATCTCTGTGCTTATTTCTTGGATATTAGATTGTATCCTATTAAAATATCACACCTTGAATTCAAGTAAAATGAAGCTGGCCCTGGGTACATAGGACGCAAAGGTGCTGCACATGCCTGAGAAGAAAACACATGTGACTGTATAATTATATTTCAGTAAGGCAAGAGAGCTGATTTCTACAGAAGTGGCATAATTGTGACTCTGCACCACACCCCAGGGCTTCGTGGGAGGGGTGTGTGATTATATTTCAGACACAGCACCCCATCGTCTTAGTTGAAGATTAGAGAAATACCTCTTTTTAAAGACAGGTTACCTTTTATATTTTCTATTTACTGAAATAAAAAAGCCAGTGTGAAGCTATAATTTTCTTCAGTGCATGGGTGATATTTCAGTGTGGAACAAATATAGAAAAATGATTGAATTCACCTAAAAATTGCAGCATCTTGGGTAGCTTTCAAAACTTTGAGCCTTTGTCTTTGGAGAAAACACATTACAGCTAAAATGTTATTAATTGATATTCTAATTTTGTTAGAGTACAATAGATTAGGATTTCACTTAAATTAATATCCAGAGGATAGCTGTAGTAATAAGGATAACACTAGTGATGGTATCTTATATTTCAGATGGTGACTGATATTCACATAGCACATCCAGGACCCTACAGAACTTTCCTTATAACAATATTCCGAGGTCTTAAATCCTTCCTGAAGTGAATTGAATTTTTGAAGTCCGAGAAATTCATTGTGGTTATTATTGTCCCTATGTCACATATCTAATGAAGGTCCAGTGAAGTGAAGTCAGTCAGCACACATTTATTAAGCACTTTCTATGTGCCAGACATGATGCAAAGCATCATGAAGAACAAGAAGGACAAGCCAATCTCTGTCTTTAAGGAGCTCCCATGGAGCAGAAAGAATAAAAATGTCATGTGCAGGCACGATTTATATGGTAGATGGATAAGAAGGCTTCAGGGGCTGGTGTGGGCCCTCTGCAGAAGGTGGGATTAGAGCTGGGTCTTAAAGGGAACCAAAGAAATCAAGAGGTAGAGGTGAGGAGGCAGGGTATTTCACTAATGGGGGAGAGCAAACACAAAGGTATAGATCCAGGCCATGTTGTGTTATGTTTGAGGAAACCAAGAAGGCAGATGTTACAGATGTATCAGAGAGTAAGTGGAAAGAGTAAAATATAAGAATGGAAAGGTAGGAAAGGGCCCATGTGTGAAGAACTTGGAATGACAAACAGAGGGGTTTGTATCTGATTCTGGCTGCATTAGGAGTTAAATGAATAGTGGGTGATACCCAGACCTGTACTTTATTTTATTTTATTTTATTTTTTTTTAGAGGAGAGAATGTCTTTTATTTGTTACACCACTTTTCCAACCAAAGCCAGCAATAATTATATAGTCTAACATAGGTCATATGGCAAACAAAAACAAAAGTTACTCATCATATGTAGGCCAGATACACAAAGCCAACTTTCTTTCTTTTTTTTTCTTTCAGTTCTGTGTGCTCTTTATTTCTTTTTTTTTTGTTTTTATTTTTTTAATTTTAATTTTTATTTTTAGTTTACAACACACGGTTCTACATAATTTTGAGTTCCAGATTTTCTCCCCTCCCTCCCCCCTCCCTCCCCAAGATGGCATGGAATCTCATATAACTACCATGTATAACTTCGCATTGAATTAATTTATACACTAGTCAAGCTGTGGAGAAGAATTATGACCAATGGAATGAATCATGAGAAAGAAGAAACAGAATCAAAAAAAAAAAACAAAACACAAAAACAAAAACAAAAGAGAAGGAAAAAAGGCGAGCATGAAGTGTGCCTCAATCTGCATTCAAACTTCATAGTTCTTTCTCTGGATGTAGATAGCATTCTCCATCATGAGTCCTTTGGAGTTGTCCTTGCACCTTGTGTTGCTGAGAGGAGCGAAGTCTGTCAGGGTTGGTCCTCATGGAATCCATATATCTGTGGTTGTGTACAATGTTCTCCTGGCTCTGCTCCGCTCACTCAGCATTATGTCATGTAGGCTTTTCCAGGTTGTTATGAAATCCGTATCATCCCCATTTCTTATGGCACAATAGTATTCCATTACCTTCATATACCACAGCTTGTTCAGCCATTCCCGAATTGATGGGCATCCCTTTGATTTCCAATTCTTGGCTACCACAAAAAGAGACGCTATAAATATTTTTGTACATATGGGTCCTTTTCCCACTTGTGTGATTTCTTTGGGATACAACCCTAGAAGTGGTATTACTGGGTCAAAGGGTATGAACATTCCTATGGCCCTTTGGGCATAGTTCCAAATTACTCTCCAAAAAAATCACCTTGGCAGTGGAGTGGATGGATTGGAGTGGGGAGAGACTTGAGGCAGGTAGACCAGTTAGAAGGTTATCATCATGCTCTCAATGAAAGGTGATGAGGACTTGTTCTAGAGTTGTGGTTGTATGAGAGGAGAAAAGGGATATATACAGAAGATATTCAGAAACTAGAAATGACAATACGTAGCAACAGATTGGGCATATGGAGTCAGTGAGTGTGAGGAATCAAGGATTGATATTGAGGTTGAAAGCCTAGGTAACTGGGAGGATGATGGTGCTGTTGACTTCAACAGAAAAGACTTTTTCCTTGGGTCAGGTAATTCTTGGGGGTGGGAGGGAGATAATGGATACTGCTGCAGACACATTAGGTTTGTGATGTCCACAGGATATTCACTTTGAGATGTCCAATAGGCAGATGTGAGAGCTTGAGAGAGGTTAGGGCTGGATATGTAAACCAGGGAATTATCTTCATCCAGATGATGATTGTGCCCATGGGAGCTGATGAGATCACCCAGTGAGACAGTATATTGGGAGAAGAGAAGAGGGTCTGGACAGAACTTTGGGGGACACTCTAGGTTGATGGTGTGATATGAATGAAGAACTGACAAAATTGACTGAGAAGGAATGGCCAGACAGAGAGGAGGAAAACCAACAGAAAAGAGTGTCACTAAAACCTAATGAAGAAAGAACAATCAAGAGGGAAAGGTGATCAATGATACTGAAGGCTGTAGAGAGTTCGGGAAGGATGACGATGCTGTTGAGTGTCATAGCCAGGACATGAACCTAGGCTAGCTCTCTTGCAATGCCCCCATGTTGGCTATTAGGAATACTCTCTGTTTGTTTGAAGTTTGATATTCCTGATACAATGAGATTTAGATAGATGTGACAAGATGTCAAACAGAGTAAAAGCCAGGAGGATAGATTTGATCCATATTGATATGGAGATTTCATAAAACTGGACAACAACAGCTGTTCGAGTGTGATTGGCCCCTTTCCCAAAATGTGATTTGGACAATTGGTGAATGGATATGTTTGCCAAGTGGTAAATAAGGCAGATGCTCTGATTACATGATCATATTTGTGAAAGCAATTATATTAGGGTCAGAAAATCATTAGCTAAATGAGGAAAAAAGCAGTGACATCCCACCAGCTAAAGGTTCCCTGCCTTTCACTCCATATGGAAATGATGCCATGAAGCAGGCCACAGTTTGCAAACACTTAAGGCCCTGATGGGGACTGTGTTTATGACCAAGGACTTGGCATTGCCATAATCATTTCTTTGAGTTTTAACATCTCAGAATGCAGTAACTTAACATCTTTTTTCTCATGGATCTAAGAGCACAATATGAAGAGTATGTGAGAGTATTCCACCCAGTCATTCAAAAAACATTTACTTACTAGAGCCAAAGACTGTGCTAGGCACTAGAGCTGAGTTTTGTAGGGAGCTAAAGCAACTAAGAGACAGAGCTGAGGAGGCAGGGCATGTTACATATGGGAGACAACAAGTACAAAGGTCTGAAGCGAGCACCTGGAGAGTCATGTTCAAGGAAGAGGAAGAAGACAGGTAGCACTACGTTAGGGATACACTAGGCAGATAAAGAAAACCCACTTCTTTATCTTCTTCCTTCCTTCCTTCCTTCCCTCCTTCTTTTTTTTTTTTCTTTCATAGGCATTTCTACATAGTTCTAATAAAATCTAGGAGGAGGAGATAGAAATTCCATTTAAAATGACTACATGATACATAAAATACTTGGAAGTCTGCCTTCCTCTCTCTGTCTCTTTCTGTGTGTATATATATATATATACATACTAGATAAATACCCTTAACAGTTGTTTAGAGCATTATCAGACCTAAATTTTGCTTGTAACCTTAGCATAATATAACAAAAACGACAGTGCTACTTAACTTATTCAATGCCATATCAATCAAACTGCCAAATGATCACTTTATAGAACTTAAAGAAAAATAGTGAAATTCATGTGGGAGAGAAAATATTCAAGAATTTTAGGAGAAATAATAAAAATAAATGAGAACAAAGAGAGTCTAACGTTGCCTTATTTCAAACTATATTGCAAAGCAGTAATTAATAAAATATTTTGGCAATAACAGGTTTAAAAAGAGAGAGAAATTGATCAATGGGAACATATTAGCTACATAACATGAAGAAAAAATATATTTAATACTTTAGTATGTGATAAATACAAAGATCTCAGCTATTGGGAGAAGTTCACACTAGATGACAAAAACTGCTGGGAAAATCGGACAGCACGATGGAAGAAATTTGATTTAGAACAATACTTCACAGTTTTTACCAAGATGAGCTCCAAATGAGTATGAAACTTAGACATGAAAGGTCACATACAAATAAATTGGAGAAATACAGGGGGAAAATACCTGCCTACTTTCTAGATAAAAGAAAAGTCATGATCAAACAAGGAACAGAGAGAATCACAAAATATAAAATAGATTTTTTTGCAAAGCAAATCTAAAAAAGTTAAGATGAAAAGGGAAACAATTAATTTGGAAACATTATTATAGCAAGGTCTCATTTCCAATATAAATAGGGAACTGATTCAAATTTATGAGAAAAAGAGCCATTCCCTAATTGATAAATGGGCTAAAAATATGAACAGATAGTTCTCAAGGGAAGTAAGTCATGCTATCTATAATCATATGAAAAAATATTCCCAATCACTACTAATTAGTGAAATGAAAATTAAAGCAATTCTGAAGTTCTACTTCATACTCATCCATCAGAGTGGCAAAGATGGAAAAAAGGAAAATGATATATGTTAGAGGGCTATGGGCAAACAGGCTATCAATGTACTTTTCTTGGAATGGTAAAAATCATTTGGAAAACAATTTGGAATCACACACAAAAAGTTACTAAACAGTGCATATCCTTTGACCAAACCATTAATTTCTAAAAAGAAATTAAATTCATTTTCCAACTTGTGGGTATTATGAAAGAACTTCTATCTGTCTGTCTATCCACCTTCCTATCTATCTATCATCTGTCAATCTCTCTCTCTTATCTTTCTATCTTAAATAAATACACTGACAATTAATAGAATTAATTCATTGTTTCATTATCAATAATTCTACTTGCTTGAAGGCAGTCTTGATGGACATCGTGAGATAAAAGGGAGGGCTAGACAGCTTCAAAACTATCCTGGAAAGTTAGACTCCATATTATAATTCTTTTGACAAGTTTTCCTATACAAGCAGAATATTGAAAGTCACACCTCTGCTCCTGGGTCAACGTTGAGATTCTTCTTTCAAAAATGGCCCAGGTGGTATTTAAATATCTGAAGGCCTGTCTCATTGACACTTTGAGTGAAGTTTTGTAAGACAAACTTATTTTTTTTAAATATAGGATGGTTTAATAGGGGAGAAGTAAGAGATGATCTTAGAAGTGAAAAAAAAAATGAGAAGGTGAAGAGAGTTTTAGAAATGTGCCCAAGGTCTCATGGCTAATACAATGAGATTCATTTTAAAAGACATTTGTTAAGTGCTCATGAAGCATTAGTCAATGGGAATGCAAAGAGAAAAGAAAACTGAAAGTCCCTTAAGGGACTTGTATTTTAACTTGGTGAAGTACAAGGGTGGGGTAGGGATAGTTACAATATGTACCCAGATTAGTAAATATAAATTACAATAAAAATAATAAAGTCAAAGTAATTTTAAAGAGTGGACAGAATCCTAACAATGGGGATGTACCACCTGAGCGTTTCAGCCTTGGGGGCCAGCTTGTGCAGTGTAAGGAGATGGAATGCCATGTTTAGGGTAGGCTGGAAGGAGGTAGAGTCTATGAAAAGGAACAATATGAAATCATTCTGGAAAGACAGAGTGGGATCAGACTTCAAGGTCTCAGAAATGCTAAATGGAGAAACTCATTTTATGGCAGATGTAATAGGGAGGCATGGACACTTCTTGGGTAGGTGAGGACCAAATCAAGACTAGCTCTTTAGGAATATCTACTTGCAGCTGAGTTGAGGATGGGCTAGGGAAGGAAGCACCTGGAAACAAAGCCAGTGAAGAGGGTATGGCAGTAGTCTGCACAAGAGGGATTTATGAACGTTTCAACTTGAGTGTTGGCCAGGGAACTGGAGAAAAGGGAGGAAAAGCTTGGCAAGATGTCAAGGCAGTTACTGAGAGCACTGGGGCATCACACAGGCCCAACTAACTATGACTCCATTGCTCTTTGCCATACCTTTCTGCCACATGTTGACTCGTATTTCTTGTGCCATAATTTTCTCTTTTTTTACTCAAGGTCTAAACTTTGTTCCTAGAGCTTTCTACCTATTTCCATTTTCTTTTGTGTCCTAGGCTCATTTGTTCTCCACGCTGTCAAAGGAAGATTCTGGTCACTCCTCTCCTTCACCTAATATAACTTTGTGGAATTTGCTTAGGTGAAAAACTTCTGAGCAAGTTTCTAAATATGAAGAATTAAAGTAATGTTTTTGACTTCTAATTCAGTTGGCAAAGGTAAGCAAATCTATTTTAATATGATTTCCTCACAATGTACTTGCATTCTTCATCATTACCTGGCGGACATTAAAATGGCAATATTAATGAGGATGAAGTCTCATATTGCATTTATCAAGAATTAGATGGAGAGAAGTTACACACATTTATTGGGGCCTTGGCCAAATATTTCTCATGCATGCGAAGCAGAGATAATCAACTTATCTTAATTACTTCTGTATTAAACTAACAGGTGATTAATATTATGAATGTAAAACTCTGCTCTGCAGAATGTGTAGAAATAAATTTTTAAGCAACTTAGAGTCAGGGAAGGAAAGAAAAGGATGTTTTCTGGCATGCCTTTTGCTTGGATTGGGTCCTCTGTTAATTTCATACATCTTCCCTTCACTAAGGTCCTAATCTGGTATCCCATTGTAGTTGGAATGCAAGGGGCAGGGGTTAGTGGGGGAGGGAATTGGGGTCTTGAAGTCTTTGCCAATAAAACACAAGCACTCACCAATTCAGAAAGGCTTCAAATATGCTCTTTAAAAAATTATTCTGAACTTATGAATTAAAACAAGCCTTTCCATAACATGGTACAATAAAGGCCTACTCTGCAGCCTCTGCTCCAAACTAACCAAGTGTAGAGAGACTCATCACCAGTAGGCTAGGCGCTAGGTGGTTAATTCTTTGATGAGCTTAGACAACTCATGAAATAAAACTACCCAAGATCTCTAGACCCTTTGTGTACCTCCTCCTTCTTCTTTAGCCATAGTTTTGGGGAAGTATCCAGGGGATGCTGAGCACCTCAGTATATTTAGATCACTTCTATGTGTTAATTTAACTCAGGGTCCTTTAAATTTAGGATTTGTGTCTGGGACCTGAACCATATCAATGCGGGCAGACTCATAATTAATAAGAAAATCAAAATGAGGGAGTTTCAGTGGCAAGATTCCTGACCAGTTCACCTAGGAGAGGGAAATAAAGGAGATGGTGGTATTCTTCATGGAAAACCTAGAAATAACACAATAGCACATTTCATGGGGCCCTAGGTCATGAAGCCTGGTAATGCTCATGATAAACATAAGCATGAAGTCTACCAGGAACAGAAGAACCATTTATGTGTCAGCTTTCATTGTACAAAATAAATTCCATGTTAAGATCATCCAAGTCAGCACCAACCAGCCAATTAAAAGCCTCTATTAGGCACTTGTTCTGTGTCAGAAACTGTGCCAGGCTCTAGGGATGCAAAAACAACAAGGAAGCAAGCCCTCCTCTGTACTGAGTTTCCATTCTCATAGCACATGAGTGCAGCTGGGTGTCATAATGGTTAGAGAGCTGGACTTGGAGACAGGAAGACTTGAATTCAAAACCTGGCACAGACACAATGTAGTTTGTGTCATCCTGGGAAGTTGCTTAGCCTCCTTCAGCCCCAGCCCCTTTCCCCATCTGTGAAATGGGATTCAAAATAACTCTTACTTTCCAGACTCTTTGTGAGGATCGATGGAGATAGATACAAAACAACTTTGCAAACCTTAAAACATAATATGACATTTAATATTATTGTTACTTAGGGACACAAAACACATGCACATTGGAAAGCTAAAATATGTACAGAATAAGTGTAATTGTTTTGGGGGGTGGGGAACATCTAGTACTTGGAGGCGATTAGGAACGGCTTCATGCAGGAAATGACAGTTGAGCTGAATTTTGAAAGGAATTTAGGATTCTAGCAGGAAAAGGTGAGAAGGAAGTACATTTCTGGCATGAGAGCTCCTGCACAAAGGCCTGCAGATGGGAGACAGAAGGCTGTGTATGAGAAGTAGCAAGAAGTCCATTTTCATTGGAACTTGGGGTGTATGAACAGGAATAATGGCTCATTAATCTGGAGAGGCAACATGGAATTGGACTGTGCAGATTCTAAATCTAGGCATTTATTCTTAGTCTCTTCAATGCAAGGTAAGCATAAGGGAGAACAATGAATAATATGTTAGGAAATGTGGCTATCTTAATGAACTAATGAAAAAAAGGCAAAGTCTTATACACTATTCAGAAATTGCATGCCTGTATATCAGAAGTACTTTTATCCCAGAAGGTGCTGCTGGTGATGGTGAACACTGATACTATGCATGTGCACACACACATGTACACACACACACACTATGACTATATTCTTAACAGACAGGGACTCAATTCATCACTGAGAGGGGAATTGTCTGGCAATGATAGAGATCATTGGGGTAAGACAAAAGTAGGAATTAACACCAAGCTAGAGGAAATGGCAGGGGTGGGGTGGGGGACTGGGGGAGGAAGATAAGTAGAAACCCTAGGTGCAGTTACAAGAGCTCCATTCTGACCTATTCAAATGACTTATTGACATTGAAAATGAGAAATAGCTCAAGGAAAAGACATTGATCATAATGAGCATAACTTCCTGAGGGTGTTTAACTTATTGATATATGGCAGTCACTTCAGTGAGGCTGCCCCCAAGCCCTAGAAACCACCTCAGTTAACAAGTATTCGATTTTCCCAAGTAGAAACAGAGCAGTCAAGGTCAAGATCAAATTAGGCTATAAACTTCTTTTCAAATGTTTTGCAGTAAGTAGTAGAGGGTTATGAGCAGGATTGCCTCAAATAGAATGAAAAACCTGTGAAAAGCTTGACATGAAACCCACTTAAACCAGATCATCCCAAGGTCTTGTAGAGATGAAACACTGACAAAAATGGAACAGAACCAGAGAGGATCTTTATACAGATCTATTTCATAATTGATGACACTATAGTCATACCATTTTGACCTCAAGACCTTAAGAACTATAAGCAAGTTGAATTGGTGCTCAAGAGAATGAAATCAGGAAGAATAGTTGGATTAGAATAAGTGCTTACATGAAAAATCAAATTTAATCAAATCTGGACTGCAAGTAACACAATCTTGAAAGCTCCATTACATTGCTTTTCAAGATATCTGAAGGTGGGCAGAACACAAAGAGCAAGGAAAATACTTGTCCCTGCCCTCAAGGAGCTCCCATGCACTTAACTAAGAACATAGGGGATCTAGCCAGTGGAAAGGGAAGACCATCTCCAGAACATCTTTGGGATAATGATTTAGACAGGAGTCACTTGCCAAGTTTTGCCAATTTGAAATCCGTATGTCCCATATCCATCCTCTTCGAGGTACTTACATGGCCACCACCTTAGCTTAGGCCTTGGTTACTCCTTACCAAGTGTGTTGTAATAGCTCCCAACTGGTTTTCTTGATTCAAGTCTCTTTTCTCAATGTCTCCTCCTTGTAGTGGACAAAACCTTCACCACATCTTTCTTTCACGATATTAGCTTATTGAGAGAAGGGACTGTTTTTCTTCGTCAGTGCCTAGCTCAGTGCCTGGCAGATAGGAACTACTTAACAAATGCTTGTTGACTTACTGTTGACTGACTGAAAACCACTTCCATTCAGTTCAGCTCTGCATTTTGCCAATGGGGAGAGTCTCCTGATTGCACTGTTGCATCTTTTCCTTTTCCCAAACCCATGGAATGACTTAGGCAGCAGATTGCTGCCAAGTTTTTCATGATGTAGAATAGTTGGTATGCAAATTTAATTTCCTTAATCATCAGTTTTTATTGGCCAATATGGTAAACCTCTATTTGTTTCTAATTTTATAACCAATTCTATAAAACTCCCCATTCTTAATATTACAGAATTTCAATTGTAAGTCATGATGATACTGATATTTATAGATCTGGTATATTTGCATACAGTGAGAGGGCGATAAACAAAACCATCTTTTCTAGCACAGATATTCCCTGGAAGCTCAGATGACAGTTTGATATTCTGTGAATGTCAGGAAAATCATTTTCTTTACTCATCCCATGGATGGCTCCTTTGGAGTTAGGAAGACACTTCAATGAGGATGCCTGGAAACTGGCAATTCCACCATGACAAATATTGGATTAACATCCAATAAATCTTCCTTGGAGGGAGATTTGCTTTGTTTTTGACAAGCACAGGTTTCTATCTAAAATCTTCCTCTGGTGTCCACACTCCAGCCTAGGAGGCTGAAAGGATAGCCTGGCTTGGAGGATGGGGTCAGGGAAACACTTGAAAAAATGCCTCTTTTCTGTAGATCCAGGATCTGATGTGTTCACCCACAGATTCCTAAAACAGGGCAGGAAGGTCCAGGTAAGCATCCTCAGAAATATGAAGACTTTGTGAGGGAAGAGAACACGCGAGACAAAAGAATATCCTGATGAGTTGTAATTTACAGAAAATGAAAGCTGAGGTTCATGGAATTGATCCACATAAAACAGACAAGTCCAACCACAGCAGTGACTCCAATTCCCACTGAATGTCAAGGCTAACAAAACATTCTCCTCACAATAACCTAGGCAAAGAGATGCTGCAAGTGTCTGTATAAGCTGAGGAATTTCCCTTCTTTCAGTAGTCACACATACAGGCGCGCGTACACACACACATACACGCACACATGCACATGCACACACACACGCACACACACAGAACATATACTCAGAACAGCAGAGTAACACAAAGTGCCCTGTGTATCCCACTCTGTATCCCAAGCATCCTATACATATTTTCTTGTTTGCGCCTCTCAAGGCTCTTGTAAACTGGGCATAAAGATGTATTATTATCCTCACTTTACAGCTGAGGAAACTAGGGACCTCCTCAAAACCCCATCAGAGGGATTATGTGGCTTGCTCAAGTTCACACAGGAAAGTATTGGAGTTGGGATATGAACCCGTTGTTGTGACTCCAAACTCAGTTTTCTTCTATCAAACAATTAACCAATGAGCCTTTATTGAGCCCTAGGTCCCACCTCTCCCGCATATTGGTGGCATGGTCTCGGGAATGTCAGCTAGTGGGCCAGGTAGCTTTCTATGACTCTCAGCTGCAGAGAAGTGGTTACTTGCTTGGGGAGAAGTTTTCCCAGCTGGGAGTTCCCTCGATCAATGAAATTCTATGCAAGGCAATGGAATTATGAAGCCACACACAAAATAGTCCCTGCCACCAGGAAGCTTATCTTTCGTCAGGGAGGGAAAAAAACAAACCAAACCAAACCTCTGTATATATAAGTGCATAGAATGATCCACAAAATAAATGTCCGGGAATTGGGGAAGAGGTTCTAGGAGACTGGGAGACAAGGAGAGGCCTCATGAAGAAGCTGTTCCTTGAGTTTGCTTTAGAGGAAACTTGGATTCTAAGATGTATTAGAGGTGAGGGAGAACATTCCAGGCATGGGGTACATTCTGGGCAAAGGCATGGGAGACAGAGGATCATGTGTCAGGGGCCAAGTGTTGTCTATTCTGTCTCCATCTTGCCTCTGACTTCTGCCTACTTCTCTCTGCTCAGGCAGCCACAGACCTATTTCAGGCCCTTATCAAGTCTTGCCCAGGTGATGGCAGGAGCTCCTGATCTGACCCCTCTGCCACCACGAAGCCTCCTCTCCAGTGGACCTTCCACATAGGTTCCAAATCCTTTCTCATAAAGCACAGCTTCGATTGTTTCATTCCCTACTCAATAACCTTCTGTGGCTCCTAATTACTCTTAGTATCCAAATCTTCTGTTTGGCATTTCAAATCCCTTAGAACCTCCCTCCCCCCAAACTACCTTTCTGGCCTCATTACATGTTGCTCCCCTTCATGTTCTCTATGGCACAATCGTATCAAACTTGATTTTCCTCACTCACGTTACGCCATCTCCCATGGCCATGTTCCTCTTCCTCCAAATTCCCTGGCATTTTTTTGTGTATATTTCTATGTACTCATGGAAGCATCCCTTTTGTAAGACTATTGGGAGAGTCAAGATGAATGACTGAGGGAGGCAAGGATCTGCCTAGGGAATCTAGTTGGGCTAAATAGTGGCGAATGCAATCAAATGACTGTTGAAGGATGGGAAAAACTTCTCAGTGGCTTGTCACTAGATCCTGGGGTAAAACAGGGAAAGAGTCAGCCTCCTCCATTTCTCTATTTCACATTTCCCTGTGTTAAAGATAGAAAAGATGGCTAAGTAGAGCCTAAACAGAGCAAAATAAGTGCACAGGTATGCCCTAGATGGAACTAGCTTTCGAGAATGTTAGGGAGAGGGGAGGCAGATTAGGGCCCGTGATAGAATCAGAGCCAGCTAGGTGGCACTATGGATACAGTGCTGGGCCTGGAGTCAGGAAGACTCATCTTCAGGAGTTCAAATCCGGCTGTAGACACTAGCAGTGTGACCCTGCACAAGTAATTTAATCCTCTTTGCCTCAGTTTCTTCATCTGTAAAATGAACTGGAGAAGAAAATGGCAAACCACTCTAGTATCTCTGCCAAGAAAACCCCAAATAGGGTCACAAAGAGTTGGACAGGACTGAACAACAACAACTCAGAGGTGGCTCAAGTTTCTTGGCCAAAGGAAGACAAGAAAGGCAGCCCGCATTTTTTAAAAGACTGACTCAATTACCTTGGATCCCAGAATAACACAATTTCTGAAGTGAAAGGGAGCTTAGTGGCCATCTAGTTTGATCAATAATACCAAGAAGCCTTTCTTCACCAAGCCCAATCAGTGGTTATTGAGTCTTTATGTGAATACCTCCAAGGAGGGTGGTCTCATGACCTCTTGAGGCAGCCATTTCTACCCTTGGGAGGAAGTTATCCCTCAAGAAAATTCCAAATCTGTCTCCTTATTGCTTCCTCCCATTTTTCCCAGTTCCACCCTCAGTGGCCAAGTTGAACAAGGCAAAATCCATTTCCATGTGACAGCTCAAACAAGTGTGGGATGAGGGAAGTAAAGATTCCTGACTTAGTGAAAAAAGTAAATGTGTGATATATACATATATATATACACACACACATATATATACATACACATACACATATACATACATATACACACATATGTACATATACATATGTATACATATATGTACAATGTAAAAAATATATGTAATATATGTGTATAATATATATTTCCTTTGAGTTTATCTAATTCAATATACATGGATAGAAAAAGATAAAGTAGTAGTTAATAAACGTTTATTCAGCACCTACTATATGTGAGGCACTAATGTAATTACTGGGGATACAAAAAGAGGACAAAGATAGTCCCTGCCCTCGGGGAGCTCCCAACCTAACTTGGGACAAGTCTGAGGAAAGCCCTGATTGGTACTAATAATGGCTCATTTGATTGAAGCAAGCCTTGTAGTGTCTTTCTCAGGACCACATGAGCGATGGGCCAGTGTTTGGTTAAGCTAAGTTAGGTTCGGATTCAGATTCGTACTGACAATAAAGCACACTCCTGAGAGAACATGGTTTTTATTGAAAGACAGGGGAAATACTCTAGCAAACACAGTTAACACAACAAAGACAAAGATACAAACAACATAGATTTATCACCTCTCGGGGGAACTCCAGCACTTGATCCTGTCAAAGCTGGGGGGGGGTCCCGGTTTACACAGCCCATCTTGATCAAGGCCTGAAAGGGAAACTGATCCCAGGAAGCTTCCTCTCCATAGTGAGATTCCCCCTAGCTTGTTCCACGTGGGGACTTTTATAGCTTCCTGAACAAGGAGGGCCTACTGCTAACTGTCCCGGATGTTCCCCTCCAGAAGGGGTAGCTACTCCCCTCGGGAGGGGAAGATCTTGTCCATCATTTTGTTTTTGAGAACTGGCTAGGTCCTCAAGAAGCAGTTTCAGAATTTCTTGTCCTTTGTCTTAAGAGTTACCTGTTCTTTGTTTGGGCCTGTCTCCTAGTGTATTCCATTCTTTTGTTTTGGGCCAATTAAAGAGGGAGGAGTGTCTGAGAGGTCCATTCTTAAGGTTTATCAGTTGGAGAGGGATGTCTGATTCTTTATTCCAAGTCAGAAAGTCTAAAGGTCTTTGCAAGAAAGAAAGGGGGAAAGGAATGTCTGATATTCCAAACCAGAGAGTCTTGCAGGGGGTGGGAATGGAGGGAAAGGAAGAAAAGGTGGGCTTACATTATAACATGGAAGATCTTCTATAATGATTTATCATTCAGCCAGCTATGGGAAGGTGAAGACCTCTAAGAGGCAGGTGCCCCTCAGGTGAATGTCTGACTTTTAAGAAAGAAAACTATATGCATTTTCTTTCATTTTAGTATCCCTACCTTTGACTTGCATTTCTGGGAATTCCTGCATGGAATGGCTTGGTATTAACATGAACTTTTTATTTCCATCTTCTCTCCTCATTGGCCCTTCCCATCACCAGGAGCATCACTTGAGGATTGTTTTAAAATCATTTTCTTTTGTCAACAGTCTAGTGGTCTGCTCAGTTTGGTCCGTGTTAGCAGCTAGGCTGAAACCAACTGCTGTGGTGCTCCAGAGCAAGACCAGGGAAGAAGAACAAACACATGGTCTCCTTTCTAACCCTTGTAGCCTTGGCCTTTTTATTTATTTATCTACTTATTTATCTATCAATCTTTCTGTCTCTCCCCCAGTTCTCTCTCTCTCTCCCCTTCCCACTCTTCCCCCCTCCTCCCTCTGTCTCTCTCTTTTCTCCCTACTGTCTCTCTCTGTGTCTGTCTGTGTCCTCTCTTTCTGTCTCTGTCTCTCTCTTTCTCTGTCTCTATCTCTGTCTCTCTCTCCCTCCCTCCCCACTTCCCACGCTTCCTCCTCTCTGTGTCTGTCTGTCTCTCTCTCTCTCTCTCTCTCTCTCCTCTCTCTCTCTCTCTCTCTCTCTCTCTCTCTCTCTCTCTCTCTCTCTGTCTCTTTCTGTCTCTCCCCACCCTCTGTCTGTCCGTCTGTCTGTCTCTGTCTCTGTCTTTCTCTGTCTCTATCTCTCTCCCCCTGTCTCTCCCTCCTCTCTCCCCCTCCTCTCTCTCTCTCTGTCTGTCTCCCTCTGTCTCTCTCTGTGTCTCTCTCTCTTCCCTCCTCTCCCTCTCATCAGTAATTGCCTATTGGTTTTTTGAGGTGCTCCCATGAATCATCAGTGGCTTTGAAAGTAACAACTGTAGAACTGGTAACATTTAAATGCAGAATTCAATTCTGGACTCTGTTGTTTAAAATTGCAAATCTCAGCTCATAAGAAGCAATAAAGAAGAGCTGCGACTCCTTATTAGCCTTGAAAGCCACCTGTGTAATTCACAGCCATACTCGTACTGAGAATCTCAGAGGTACCTTTTTCCCTTTTATTAATGACATTTTTTTTGTCTTTTAATAAATAAACCTGAAAACTGCTGCAGCTTTAGCCAAATTAAGGCCCTTCTGTAGATAGCCCAGGTACATCCCCAGTGCCATCTTTGCATGGATCCCTCCCCAGTTTTGAGAGCTTTGAGGTGTTTTTCCAGTTTTCCCAAAGATCCCTCACAAGGTAGGCTGTGTCTCTGTGCCTCCATCATGTGGATCAGATGCTGGCAAACCTTGTTTATTTCAAAAGAAAAAATATTGATTGCAAACTCTAATTATGTGGTAATTATTTGGTTGCTGCTCTCAGGGAGAGGGGAATGGAAAGCTGAAGGGGTAAAATCATGTTCTGGGAGGAATCTCCTGCTCTAGCCTTAGAAGAGCAAGGACCCTTCTCCTCCCTAATCCCCCCACCCTGCCCACTCGGCTCTAATCCAGCTGTGCCCCAGGCAGGAGGCTGCAGGTGTTCACCTCTGGTAGAGACCTAGTAAATCAAGGATTAGCAGGCAACCCAAGTCATCTGGCAGGAAGACCTTGAAGAGGAAACCTGCTCCAGAGAGCCAGCCAGCCAAGTCTGGCCCCTGCCAGCCTAGCCTAGCCCAACTTTGGGCATATAGTGGGGCACCTGCATTTAACAAATGTCATCTGAGGTCATTGAAGTGAGTTCTCTAGTTTGTATACCACTAAGGGAAGTCTGTATCTCAGAACATGATGGGTGATGCCCAATGTCCTAGGGAATTCAGTTCACTCCTCCCCTCTCTCCCTTGCCCCTGTTCTGTATCCAACCACGGCCCATGATCAAATAAACTCTGCAACTATTACTTTCTAGACCAAATCTTCTGTCCCTTACATACTTCATCTTTCAAGGTATGATGAAGAGGGAATCAAACCTTTCACCTTCTTTGGAACAGAAGGATTTGAAATGCAGGAGGAAATAACAGATGTACCAGAGGACTCTTTACCAAGAGGTACAAATCCCCTGGAGATCACTTGGGTCAGCAGGGTATATTTGAAATCTGTAAAATAACATCTATGATAGGGTCCCCTCAGCAGAAAGGGTCTATGTCAGGATGTCAGGAGAGACAATGGAAATATATGAGACAGCAGCTATACGGTCACTGACTTTTTGGAGGAGCAAAAGGCCTCTGGGGCCACTCCATCCAGCACGTGGCTGGCTAAGAATCCCCTCAACATCCTTCCTCATAGAAAAGCGATCCTCCTTCCTCGTCTGGAAGCATCCTGGGCCATCCTCTCCCTACAGTCCTGAGCTGGAGATTCAAAGCCACACTTGCCTAGATTGTCTTCCCATCCAGCTGTTGGCTTCCCAGAGGGTGAGGATGATCTTGAGAAGCAGCATATTCCCCTCAGTCTGCAGGTTCTAGAAGAGCTTGGATGGGCCCTTGTGTGTGGGATGGGTCGTGTGTGGGAGCAGGGATTCTGGACCAGGGAGGTGTGGCCTTTGAGATCTTTGGCATGAATAATTCATTGTCTAATCAAGATTCATTGCAGGTCTGAGGGCCTTTTGGGTGGGGGAATGTCACTCACAGAGGCTAGTCTGGTCTGACGGTTTAACCAGTGCAGATACTGGCATGTGACTCTGGGCAAGTCACATAGCCTATCTGGGTCTCAGTTTCCTCACCCATAAAGTGGGGATAATAATAGCGCCAACCGTAATGCTCAGATGAGACAATGTATGAATATCCCTTCACTAACTGTTAAACTACGTAAATGCTAGATTTCCTCATTATGATGGTGATGATGCTCTTTAATAACAGAAGTACCATCGTCAGATTATAAAATGCTACATGTCCTCATTAGGACAACGCTGACGATTCTCTTTAATAATAGAAGTATAATCATCAGATTATATGGAAAATATCAGATTAGATGGAAGGCGGTCATTTACCCGAGGGCCAGTGCCACCTCAGAAAGGGCCGAGGAATGGTCAATGTGGGGTTCACCGCTCGACAACTCCAGGAGAAGCACCAGGAGCAGAACGGAGCTCTGCACACAACATCTGTAGATGGGCCAAGGCCTTTGATACCATCAGTCACGAGGGCTGATGGAGAATCATCTTAAAAAGTGCTTGCTCGGAGAAGTCCGTCAGGATTTTCTGTCAGTTTCATGATGGCTTGCCTGCCTGGGTTCTGGATAACGGATGATGCTCTCACATTTTCCCAGTCACCAATGGAGTGAAATGAGGCTGTGTGCTTGTGCCTAAGGTTTTCAGCATGATGCTTTCATCCATGTTGCAGAACACCTTCAGTGAAGACGAACGCCGCATTAAGGTCAGGTACTGCACTGATGGTAAATTGTTCAACTTGAAAAGGCTACAAGCCAAGACCAAAGTGGAGGGAGTGCTGGTGCATGATTTATTGTTTGCAGAGGATTGTGCACTCAATGCAGCCTCCGAAGCTCAGATGCAACAGAGTATGGATAAATTTAATGCTGCTTGTGCTAATTTTGGCCTAACAATTAACACCAAGAAAACACAGGTGCTCCGACAGCCTGCACTCCAATATCCATACGTGGAACCATCAGTTACAGCAAATGGAGAAATTCTGAATACTGTGAATAAATTAATTTGCCTTGGCAGTCTGCTTTCTAGGGATGTACACATTGATAATGAGGTTGATGTATGCATTGCCAGAGGTGGCTTTGTGTCTGGGAGGCTCTGAAGGAAAGTATGGGAGAGAAGAGGTATTAGACTGACTACCAAGCTGAAGGTCTACAGAGCCATTGTGCTGACCTCACTGCTGTATGCCTGTGAAACCCGGACAGTATACAAGCAACATGCCAGGAAACTGATTCACTTCCATTTGAATTGATTCTGGAGATCACCTGGCCGGATAAGATCCCAGCCACTTAGATCCTTTCTCAAACTAAACTGCCAAGCATTCGAACTCTACTGCAGAGAGTGCACCTGCAATGGGCTGGCCACATTGTTTGAATGACAAATATGCACTTGCCAAAAAGACTATTTTATGGAGAACTCACACAGGGCAAGCATTCACACGGTGGTCAGAAGAAGCGATACAAGGACGCTCTCAAGGTCCCTCTTAAGAACTTTGTAATCGATTGTGTGACATAGTAAACACTGGCACAGGACTGCCCAGCATGGCATGCCTACGTCAGAGAAGATGCTGTGCTCTATGAGCAAAGCAGAATTGAATTAGGTAAAAATTTCTGCAAGATGTGCAAATTTAGAGAATTCATCCCAGATGTTCACATGGGCTATTTGTGCCTGACCTGTGGTAGAACATTCCGACCTCATATTGGTCTGATCAGCCACTGTTGGATACACTGAAACTTGACTCCAACATAATGATGTCATTTTGATCCTCTTTGAGAATGAAGGATAACAACTAGGTAATCATGATAGTACAGAAGGAAAAAAAGTTGAACCCTCTGGGCTTGGACCAGAGGTCCTTGCTTGCTGGGTGAGATGTCAACTTTCCCTTCCAGCATGAGTTGGCCTCCCCAGCACACCCTACACTGAGTTTCCATCTTTGCACTCCTTCCTGTTTTTTACCATCTTCATTTAGAAAGTCAGTCATTGTTCCAATTTCCTTTCTACATTACACAATTCTCACTTTTTAGTTAAAAGAATGTTCCCCGGTGACCCTGTGAGCACTTCAGATCTTTAATTAAGAGTGGAGCTGTGCAATACATGTAAGAATGAATAGTGTTTGAGAGGCCTGTCATTTGGATTGCTTTTGAAAATATCTGTAGGTTACGTATGTACTAATTAATAGGTACGATCCATTAGGCAACTTTTGTCCTCAGAGAATGAGCCCTCTGACCTCACCAACAATCCATATGTCCCTACTACCTGCTTGCTCACTCAGCACATCTCATGCGTGAAGGGAAAGATGTGCCTGACTTCTTGAAAGTGCAACCAACCTTCTGGGGGGAAAATGTGACAGAATAGGCCAGCTTGTCTCTATTGCTTTGTAGTTGCGCAGAAGTAAGAGGCATGTTCTGCTATCCCAGAAGGCCACAGCTCTTAGCAATGTTTGGTGGTTACAAAGAGGTAGTTTTCAACCTGATATAAAAAGAAAAAAATTCTAATGCTCACAGTGGCCCCAAAGTGGAATGGGTGGCATCAGGAGCTGATGAATCCACTCTCATTGCTTAGGGAAAACTTGGATGACCATTTGTTGAAAATGATGTAGATGACGGTGAGTATTCTGTTTGATGCTGGCTTGCATGCTCCTACTGTGAGTTGCCTTCACATCTGTCTGTCATTCGGCTATCATCAAACTTGGGCTTGATCCAGAATCCCTTCTACATCTTTACAAGACAAGATTTGTCAATCATTTGCATAGGTCATCATATTTCTATACTAGCTGCAGATTTCTGTCAGTGGACAGTGAGTGATTTTTTGGGGTCATAGAGAAAAGAGGAAAAATCTCCCCAATCTAGTCAGTCTGGGAATCACAGTGATCCAGCATGGATGGGGTTGTTTCTTTTAACATCAAGTCTGTGTCCTTCTAAGATGCCCATTGTCCTGCTCATCATCCATATGTGTCCATTGGTCATAATGTGTTTGTAGTCATTGGTTTTAGCAAGCAGCCAGGTATTCTTGGCATGCAACACAGCCCCCTAGCCCCCTCTCCTGGAGGGATCTGGCCAATGGTGAGCCGAATGTTAATGGGCACAGCTGTTAGTTCCTGCTTGCTGATGCTATCTGGAGTTCCTCCTTTCATGGAGCTAACCTGGACTGTAGGAAGTTGGGCTAGCTGGCCTCTAAGGCACTTTCTGGCTCTCAAGTACTAGGGTATTTATCCTGAATTTAACAGACTATACAAATCCCAGAGAGTATTATCTTGCTAAGTCCTCCCCTGGTTGTGTCTATACCTGCTATGTAATGGGACGGAACATATAATTTCTTTGACAGGTGACTGCTTTGAGAAGGATTTATATAATTATTCAGGCTTTATGATATTTGCTCAGTAACAGTCAAATGTAGGGGCCAGAAATCTTTCATAAAATGTACTATGACTTTTGTTTATTCTATTTACAGGATAAGAAAAGCAGATGTTACTCATACAGCAGTTGAAGGTATGCAAGGGGCTCTACATACATGCAGAACCATTTGGTCACAACAACCCTGAGAAGGAGCTGCTGCAATTTTAATTTTCCCCATTTTACAGATGGCTAAATTAAGGCTAAGAGCAGCTAGGCAAGTTGTACTAAGTGAGTGGTGGAGTAAGGATCTCAATACAGACCTATTCACTCCAAGGGTAATATGAACCTTAATTCTATTTCTATCAGTGGCTCTGAAGGATGAGATTTTTCAAAGCCTTTTGCCATATAGTGAAACTTGTAGCCAAACTACACTGGAATTGCAAGTCCCCAGGATATTATATACCCCACCCACTCATCTCCAGCATAATTATCGTTAAATCAAACCACTCAAACCTTCAATAGTCCAGTGGCTGTGCAATCTAATTGATGTGTTTTCTTTCTAGTGAAGGAAATCACAGTTCATTTCAGACAGGAAAATCTGTTAGACTTCCTCATCTAGAGGGAATTCCTTTTCTGTTAGGGCTTCGAGATGTTCTCCACAAGAGTGACAAACACCTTTTCTCAGTATGTTTCTCCATAATTCATGCCTTGTTTGATTTTAATAATTAGAAATTTATCAAAGTGGCCTGTGTTGTTACATCTTTCAAGGAACCATGTAGGATTTTGACATATGAATGAGAGCCTGCTGGTTGGAAGAAAACCTTTAAGAAGGTATTTTGCCCTTCAAAATAGAATATTTTATTTGTTTTTAATAAGGGGACAAGCAACAAGCCCAGTCGAATCTGGCATTCTCTATACAATTCAGTCAACTGTGTGAGGGCAAAGTTGACTGCAGTAGAGAGAAGTATTCATGAAAGCTTGCCTAGGTTCTTTTCATGCCTCCATCAAGGATACCCTCAATGTACCCTCAATGTGCGTGTGTGTGTGTGTGTGTGTAGATTATGTCCATAATATTTATTATAGAAATGGAGAAGCAGGTGGATCCGTCAGTCAGTAATCATTGATGGTGTTTTGGTTGTCCCACTTTATTTTTAGCAGGAAGAATGTCTTCCACTACCATTCCCCTCCACCCCACCCCATTCTTTGATAGCTTCCTCTTTTTAGATATTTTTGGAAGTAGCCCTAAACATCTTCCACGTTTTGTCACTTTCTATGCAGATCCTTCAGGGTACACACGTTTGAGGCCAGCTGCTTTTTTATCTTTTTTTCTTCAGCAGAATTTCCATGTTTTTTTCATCTACCACATGCACATTTCTAAGACACTGAGGTAGCAGGAGAAACGTGAGAGTTCTTCAGTACAAAACCCAGTGAATTTTTCCAATGGCTCTTGTCCCCCTTGGAATAGCATAATTCAAGGCAATTCCAATCAATTGGATAGCAGTCTTATGATATGATTATCATGTAACGTTCTTTCAGCTCATCCACACATAAGGTTAGAGCTTGGGCTGCAGCCAACACACTTTCTGAAACAGATGAAAAATGTTATTCTCTTTGCCATGCATAAAATGCCTATAGGATCTGGCTCTGTGTTCAAATCTCTGTGTGGTAATGTATGATCTCCCGGTGTTATTAAGGTAGATGTGATTGCAGGATTCTCAGACTTTTTGTTTTGAACCCCTTAGGCCATCTTTGGTGAAGCTTTGGGATGGACCCTTTCTCTGAATCATCCTGTAAATGCATCAAGTAACATGGAGAGAGAATTAAAAAAAGAAATCAATTAAATTGAGATGCAATTATCAAAATATATTAAAAAACCAAAGTTCATGAACCCTAGGTTAGGAAACCCTGGACTAGAGACAGAGTAATCCTTATGAATAACTGGACCTGTCTCCAAAGCTTCCAGAATTTCAACCTAAGAAGCATTTATTAAGTGCATACTATGCGCATTGTTATAACATAAAGGCAGAATTCATGATTTCAAAGAAAATCATAAATATGCCTGAAGGGTTCAGAACCACAGGATATAAGGAATTCTCTAAGTAGAAGGCAGAGGAATAAAAGCATTTATTCAAGCTCCAAAGTAGCAGAACCACGGACCAGTGTCCCCAATTCGATATCCTGGCCAAGCTTCCAGGTCCAATAAGTCTGCCTCACAAAAGTAACCAGGAGGTTACAGAAAAACATTATGACAATAAGCCAAATCATATTCGTGCTCCCCCCAATGCTAAGGCCCTCCAGTAAGAAGATTACCCACTGGCCTCGAGCCCTTGCTCAGCACTCTCTGATGTGTACGTGGGTTAGTCCTGCTCTCAGTAGCGCTTGCTGCTTCAGCTTCTTTTGCTTGGGCTTAGGCTTCTTATGCTTCTGCTTCCGCTGCTTCTCCTTCTCCTGCCTCCACTACGTTTCAATCTCCAAGCTATGCTCTCTCTTTTAATACAGTTTTTAGACATCATCCAATCGGCAAGAATGTCATCTGAGCAACCAGAACCCAGGTGCCCACTATTGGCCCTGGTCCTAGCAACTCCCTCCACGATCCTGGGGGCTTCATGCTAACATAGGCCCAGCACCCAGTAGCTAGGGAGCAAAGATATAATCAGACCTCCCTTCCTGGGCCCCACGTGGAGACTCACTGGAAGCCTATTCAAATGGGTGCGTGGGGGAGGAAGGGAGGAAGATCTTCAAATTTACTGATTGCTTTAACAATTGTGCTAGGAGTTTGAGAGATAATAGAAAGCATATTGGTCGCTACTTTGAAGAAGCCCATATTCTTAAAGGATATAACAACAATGCTGCTTGCAGCTGCTCTGGAGGTGTTAAGGCCAATAACACCAGCACACAGGAGGCATGCTAACACAGGTTCTTTGATCTGCTTTTCTAAGGAAAGCAACTTTAAGCATTTACAATCTCACTTTAATTAAACATACATTTATTATTCACTTAGTTCAGGGGAAAAAGTCAGCACCCTGAACTTCAGAGAAAATACAAACAGAAATTACAAGCAGAAATTATATAAACAGAGCAAATAACACAAATCAACAGATAGGGCTTCTGTCTGTCCATAACAATATATACATAGTTACCAGAGAGAGAAGCACCATCATCTGGGTTTCCTTAATGGCTACCCACAGTCTCATCTGTCCAAATGGCATGAACACTCTTCCAATGAGTGAGCCCCCAAAGCAAAATGCTAACCTAAGAGTATATACCAGACTTCTTCAAGGTCAGCCCACAGAGGGTATCATAACCATGTGACTAGAATTCATGGGACTTAAGCTTTCTTGTGACTTAAGCAGGTCATCAAAGACCCTTGATTAATCAGAGACTCTTGATTCAAACAAAGGCAAATCTCAATCAAAGGCACTTGATTGCTTTAGTGCTGAGAAGAACTAGAACTCCAAAAGAAAAAAAGAGCCAAACAAAAGTCCCACTTTGCTTGCCATTACATTCCACCCCTCCAGGATCCTTAGCATTAGATCTAATACTAATCTAATCTAATCTAATCTAATAAATCAATTTAAATGGCCATGGATCCTGGAACAAATGGAGGCACTATACCTTGCGATTCCATCACATAATAACTTATTAGTAAGGTGGCCACATAGTCTTAAATAAAACATATTTAGTATATCTTATAGCATTTCTCGGAATACCCACACAGCATATATCATTGTTCAATAAACCAAACCATAATGTTCATAGCAACATCCTTAAGCAAAACATCATTCAGTAGCATTCCCCAAAATACTTGTTCATGCAAGCCGGGGTCCCAGGCCAGGGTCTTCCCTAACATATCACCCTTAAGAGGTAGCAGAAAATACAAATACCATCCACCCGTAGGTCACAGCAAGTTACAATCTCTTCAGTCAATACAGATTGTCTAATTGGGGATGTGTCCTTCTCCCCACACTGCCATTGCTGGCTTCCTCCTGGCACTGTAAGGTTCAGGCATGCTTTAATAAGCAAAGTCCCAATACAAACAAAAATAGTCCAAATAAAGTTCTCTTTGGAAGGTGTCCTTCTCCTCACAGTGCTCCAGCCCCCACTTCCAAGTCCTGAGGTGTGGCTGGGCAACAAAGCCAATAGGGTAGGGTCCTTGGGGGTTCACAGCACTTCCCCCCATAGGCAACTCCACCCTCCCCCTTGGTCCCAAACTGTCCCAGGAGGACACAGAAGAAAAGCACACTCAGCAGCTTCCTGCAAAGTTTTTATCTTGCCCTGGCCTGAATTCCAGGCTCCAGGGTTCCTCGTCATCCAGCAAGAGCTGGCTTCTGCCTGAATCCCAATGCAGGCAGTTCTTCATTCCTGCTCTCACCTTTCCAAAGTTCTCATGCAGGTAGTTATTCGTTTTTGCTGGATCTGTATAAAGACAGCTTTCAGCTCTTGCTCCAGGGCTCCATTGCAAGCTCTTGGCACTCTGCTCTGACTTTCAAATACAATACCCTTTCAGGGCATTCACCTCTCCAGCACAGTTTGGAACTGGGCTAATCCACTGGAGACCTGGCTATGGCCATCCCCACTTTGCACAGGCTTGTTTTACTCCCACAGCTGTTGCTCCAACCTGTCTACTCAGAAGTGCTAGCAGGGTAGGGAAGGGGAAGGAGAGGTTATCTCCCAGGGGCCCTGCTGTGGGCAGCTGGGAAATCACTCCCGTCACTGATGCTCTCCTGTTTCTCCTCAGGACACTGCTGCTCCTGGGGCTCCACAGAACCATAGTCACCAAAACTGGGAAACAAACAATTATCCCAGCCCCCATACTTTCCTTTTAGTTTGCAGATCCTTCCAGACTACTCCATTTGGTAACAACAAGGAAATTATAATACAGTATTACAGCAAGGAACCAAGTCGTCCTGTAACCTTTCCCCCTCCTGGGGCCTTCCCATAAGCACTCACGAATTCCAACTGTCTGCTTGCCTGCATTCTCTCCCCCTTCAGTTCTCTGGTCTCCACAGCTCCCTGGTTTCCACTCTTCACTCTGCACTTTCTCTGCAGCTCTGTTGACTTGGAGTTCTTACTCCTTCTCTCTAGGCTCAATTCTGACCTTACAATGGCTACCTTCTAGGGATATATACTCTTTTTAGGGCCCGAGGGCTTCACGCCCTGTATTGGTAGTTAAGGAGGGCTTTTAGCACTTATTTAATAAAGTGCCCTTGAAGACTTTGGCCTTTGTTTCCTTGATTAAATTAGGAGTCCTTGATGACCTCCTTGCCTCAAGGGAAAGCCTAGTTTACATGGGTTTGAGTGACATGTTTGTGGCATCAGAGGCTTTTAGACCACATGGGTTTAAGTCACATTTTTGTGACGATTTTAGTTCGCAAGATATATAAAACCAGAGGTTGGCATTCTCCCTTCGGGGTTTTAACTTTTGGTGGAGTGCTGATGTGGGGACTCTGTAGTTAAGAGCCCCTCAGCTTGTAAACTCGGATGTTTGGACATTGTTAAACCCTAGTAACTATACATTGAGATTTGAATCAGACAAGGTCTATCTGTCCATGTTTGTAATTTGTTTGTATTTGCTCTGAAGTTCACGGTGCTGGCTTTTTCCCCTGAACTAAGTGAATGATGTTTGTACGTTCAATTAAATTGAGATTGCTAACTCCTTAACGTTACTTTCCTTTAGTAAAACAGATCAAAAGAACCTGCGTTGGCAGCTTTCTGTGTGCTGGTTGTTAGTGGGTCTTACACCCCTACAGCAGCTGCTAGCAGATTGTTGCAACAAATGGCATAGTTGTGGAAGGATCTGCAGATTAAAAGGAAAGTATGGTGTTTTGGGGTACTGGGATGGTTGAATCTTTCCCAGTTTTTGGGCAACATGCCCAATCAGTGAAAGGGTGTAGGCCTGGGGCTTAGTGTCTAGTAATTAAAGGGTGTAGGCATGCCTACAAACAAACTTCTAATCAAGCTTCTCTTAACTGGCCCCACCTGAGCCCTATTGAATGGGTCGTAAGGGTCTTTACCGACTGACATCACAATGGCTAATTGTAAAATGGTGTTAAGAAACTTTTTATTTATCTATCATCTGTCCTCTATTTCTATGTATCTATGTGTCTCTCTATGTATCTATCTATCTATGTATCTATCTAATCTATCTGACATTGGACTTGCCATTTCATGGGTGTTGGGAATTTCCCAGTGAAGAAAATCTCTCCACTAGGGGAGACCATAATTTGTTCTAGAGTTTTTCAAGTTGTCTGAGAGAGGGAAGAATCTGGCAGGGACACTCAGCGAGCATACACTAGAGGCAAGACTTGAGCCTGAGTCTTTCTGACTCTAAGCTTAGTGGTCTTTCTACTGGCAATATTTCCTTTTTTGTGCATATTAAACTATCAATACTGTTATGTGGTCACAACTCTGATTTCTTACTTATTGGTATTACACAATATTCTTATGATATTCATAGGAACATAAGACTGAAATCTATAACCATAGGTATCTCAGGAATCATCTAGTTCAAGGTCATACATTTAGGAGATATAAGAGACAAGATTTGGACCCAGATCCTTTGCCTACAGAGCCAGTGCTCTTTCCTCTGTATAACCCTCTCCTTAGCTCAGGTCTGTCCTTCTATGAGTGTTGTGAGTTCTGGGGTATAAGGAGGTAGACAATGGGGAAACTCAGTTAAGGCTTACTCTGTTCAGTGCTGGACAAAGGAGAGTCCCATTTCAAGGCTCTCTGCTAAGATGACATTGGGGGCATTATATTGCTTTGATGTGCCATCTCTTAAGCAGGACTCTGATAAACTGGAGACCATCTATAGGTGCATAAGTAGGACACTGAAAGGTCTCAAGTTCATGTTATATGAGGTTCAGTTGAAGGATATGAAATTTGAACCCAGAAACAAAAACTGATGTGATGAGGGTAAGATGCCCAGACTCACCCCAAGTTCTGTCATATGGCTTATTTGCCTTGAACCCAGGGGCTTCTAGTGAGGTCAGACCTCCTAACAAAAGAGGTCCGCAAGGAAGGTAGATTCCTCCTCTCTAGAGATGATTCAGTAAAGGTTGGAGAATGGCTCATCAGATTAGTTGTTAGTCACAGGTTGTCCTTGTTGGCAGCTGAGATATTTTCCAATTCAGACTCTGGGCCCTGGAGGCCATACGTTCCCCACCCATGGGTCCTAGCCCCTTAGAAGAAGGCAACTCATGAGGATGAATGCATAGCCCTCCCAGTTAGTGAGGTTTATAGACCCATCACTAATGAATGAATGTTGCATCCCAATAAATACAGAATTCTTTCTTAATTTATGAAGTATTTTAGGATCAGGACTTTTCTGAAGTTTCTTTCAGAAGCAATCAATATGCAAATACATTCATCTTCTGCTATAATCTTCATCCACTTTGATGCTAAAGCAGGTGACTTTCACAAGGACTATATAGGCTTGTTATTGCCTCAGTGTCTTATCTCCTCTAAGGGATACCTTCCACCTCAATACGTTGATTCCATGATTCCCTGAGAAAAGTCACACATCTTCATTAGCTTGATTGGAAGTTCAGAAAGACCTGATGTGCTACTTGTTAGACAAGTCCCCAAAGAGAATATCTGCAAATATGAAAGCCAACCTTGTAAGTGGAAATTGCCAGTGGGAGAAAAAAAAATTCCTCCCATCCTGGAATAAGGTGTTTTTGCTTCTCCCCTAGAAAGGAACAACTCAGGACCTGGAGAAATGACTCTCTCATGTATGACTTGTCTTTCTCTGCTTAGGTTCTACTTCCTAAAGAAAGGGCAGTGCAGTGTCATAAAAGAGCCATAAGTTCCACGAGAAATGATCTCAAAACCTGGCTCTTCAATCACGTAGCTATGTGGCACTGGGCAAGTCAGTTCTCCTCTCCTGGCCATGGAGTTTCCTCATGTGTAAAATGAGGGGGACAGACAAGATGAGGAAAGGTCCCTTCCACCTTGAACATTCTAGTACTTTATGACTCCATGATCAGCTGAGGGAAAGTTATCTGCACTGACGGCCCCAAGGCATCCAAGGCTTCCCCTAGTCCAGTTTCCAGTCCTCATTGGGTGTCTGGCTTCAGAAGAGAACATTATTATTGTCACACACAAAAGAGTCAATTGTCCACCTGCTCCTTCGGCTTACTTATTTTTATCATGTTCTCCCACAAAGGCCAGAATTAAAAAAAAATAAAAGCACATGCTTTTCTGGTTTCCATGACCAACGGCTTTAAGGCATTGATTATTTGGGCAGAAACTCATTTACTCCACCTTGGCAATGGAGAAATTTCTTAGAGATTGTGTGTCAAACACTGGAGGATGAGGTCTTCAGGCATGGTGAGCCAGGGCAGATGCCCATCAGGGAAGGAGAGGAGCCCAGATGTGGAAGAGGAAGACTCCTTTTCACTGGAGGTCTGCAGATAGAGGATGGCTCAGCACTTGTTGGCTATGGAGTGGTCAGGACTGTTTTCCAAGTAGGGCCTAGACTATATGGCTTCTGAGTTCTCTTTCAGCTCTGGGATTCTTTGATTCTTTCACAAAACATGGTTCAGAGCTAGTGTAACATTCCATTGGACTAGGTTAAAGTCTGAGGCTATACTCCAAATTTTTTTGTTTGCTCGTAGCCACACAGATTATGCTCTGGGAAATTTGCTAGTATAGCTCATGTGTAGATATCTATAGATATACACAAAATGGTCCCCCAGATCCCATATGATTATTCAAGATTACAATGCATATTTCATGTACTAGATAGCCTCTATCGCCCCTCCCCATAGGAAATGAATAAATGAAAATTAAATACTGACTACATATCAGACATTTTTCTAAATATTTATGCTATAAATACAAAAAGTGAGACAGTCCCTGATCTTTAGGAGCTTATCTTTAAATCGGGGGGAATGACATAAAATGGAGTGATCAGGGAAAATTAGCCAGGAGAGTAGGAAATATTGGATTGATTCATAGGGCAATCGTAGACAAGCCTTTTCCTGGGGAAGTATTATTATTATTATTATTTTGGGAAATAGTATTATTATTTTGAATACTGTCTAGAGTAAGAGGTGGAAAGATGAAAGAGGGGTGTGCATTCGCAGCAGGAGGGAAGATGGCAAGATGGTCTGGGTGGAAAGGAGGATGGCTTGATAGGATTCAAAGCATGGTGGGGGTGGGGTGAGAGATAATGGTCCCATTAAGTTTGTTTTCACTCTGTCCCCAATTCAAACAGCTCAGCCTGGGTTCGAAAGTTGAGTGGATTAATTTCCCTAGGAATTGGGATGTGGATTTTAGAGGACCAGTAGAAAGGCAAAGAGAAGTGGAATAGCAGTGGGAGGGAAGATGATGGTGAGATTGTCCAGGTGGATGGCTGCACAGTTGAATTTGATGTGAAAATTGGGGCCTGGCTTAGTATAGATGAATTATTCTCCAAGGTGTGGTGCAGATAATGTGAAGTACTAACAGTAGCTCATAAGTAAAGAAGAAAACACATTTTAAAAAGTTAAAAAAATGGCCAAGAGTCAGTGCCAGTCCCTTTCTGTGTTTGGTCTTACTCTCTCCCAAGGTCCTAAAGTCCTTTATGCTGATACCATCCCCCTTGGCCTTTGGACTCCTCCTACAAGGGCACGGAATTTGAGGTTGTCACTGGGTCAGCTCCCAGCATTCCAGTGAATTTCATTCATTTTCCCACATTGTCTTCAAGCAGGTTCAGTCCCACTGCGTGTTTTGTATTTCCTTGGGAAGGGAAATACCATTGAGACTATGAGCCAGGGAAGACTCTTCTCACACAGACCTACCAAATAATTCTACGTAATAGTGTAATGAGAAGTCCAGGTACGCTGGTCATAAATATTATGGCGGTAGCCCCATCCTAGTGCTTATGCCCATGCTGGGAACTGCTCCCATGATCCAAGGTGCTTCATTAGTTCCCCTTCTCTTGATAGAGGAGCCAGTACTTAGAAGAGGTGGCGCTTATGAACTTTCAGGAACTTCCCTAGAAAACTGGGGTTCAGGAATTTACATTCTCCAAAGACTTCTCTAGGCATAGGTGCTAGCATGTGTTTGCCCTGCTCTGGTCTTCTTAGAGAATTCTTAATAACTTCATGAGTTCTTTAGCTACTATAATATATTGGGCTGTTAGTCCACTTTCAAGTATCTCTTCTCTGACATGTGCCCAGAAAAGGGAGGGGTGGGACAGGCAAAAGCAGAAGGTATCCATGAACTTGTGGTCCATAAGTCTCATCTCAGTCCCATAGGGGAGAGCTTGAACAAAGCTTCCCTGAATCATTGTTCTGACAAAGGAAAATTCCATGTGGGCCCAGCATTATGAATGTATTGTTTTTTTGACTCCTTTCTTCCCATCTCTCTGTCAGCTCAACATCCCTGGCACTTCCTAGGTTTATGTGGCATCTCATTCCTGATGTAGGCATAACTCCTGGGCTCTAGGAGTAGAACGTTCTCCTTACCTATGAGATACTAATGGGAAGTGCTGGGCAAACCGTACACTGCTGTCTAAGCACCAGTCCTTAGTGTTGCCTTCGCTCCCATGGAGCTATGGGAACCGTGTCTTCTCTTCTCCTGGGCTTTGTACTCAGTCCATCCACGTTTGGGGGCAAGGAGGAGGGGTACTGAATTCAAGTACCAAAGGAGAAGGGCTTTACACTGGATTCCCAGTGGCTTTGAGGGAATGAATTAATTTCATGTGGAACACAGCATTTGGACACACTGGCTCATACTGGCTGCCTGCATTTCTCATCTAAACGGGAGTACTTGAGAGGGTAGTCACTCAGAATGAATTGTAGAGGTATTACTCATCCCATAAATAATGCAGGGATTCTAAACTTCCACCAGCCTCTCTGGCCTTTATTAGATTCCCTCAAGAACACAAAGAAAATCCACTGGTGGGGCCCTACTTAGGAAGAGGCAGAACAGGCGGGGGCGTCTGGGCCGTGCCTTGAGAATGCTAACTCTTCATGCTCTGCTGTTCTTGCAGGGAAACCCAGGAGATTTCCTGAGAGCTGCAGAGCTGGAGCTAGTGGGAAGCAACCGGAAAGGACTGGGGAAAGTTACGTGGCATTCTCTGTAAATACAGCTCACAGTTAAACTAAATCCTTGATTAAGAAATGACAGCTTGAGTTTACAGGCTATTAACTGCTAGATGCTAAATTCCAAGTTATTAAGCACTTCTTTAATTACTTTGTCATCCATGACATCACTGAGTTAGGGCAAACCCTCCAAAGTGGGGACAGCAGGGTCTGAATGAATAACCACCAGGGATCTGGCAGAGCCTGAGCTCTTCACTCAGCTCCTATGGGCTGATGGCCAAGGCTCCAGTGCCAGGGCCTCCACAAGCCATGGCTGGGCTGATTTTGCCATGCCTGCCTCTTCTCTGTTCACTCCCTTTAGAGGGTAGGAGAGTGGTAGTGACTAGAAAGAATTGTTTCAACTAAACTGAGCTCAAAGGTGAGTTAAGCTCTGAATGGTTCATTCTTTAAAAGGGTTGAATCAAGGTTGAAAATTAAAAGGAAAATCTGCTATGAAAGGGCTGAGGATTTAGGAGATTATAGGATCCATTCCTTTGCCCGGCAGCCTGGGGGATTCCTGAAGCATTGGGGGAGATGGTCAATCCTTTTCCTAATGCCCTGCAGTTGGAGGGTTTTCTCATTCAATCTTTCATTCCCAAGCATAATCAAAGCCTTTCTTGCTTGACTCAAATGCAATTCCACTTATTCCCCTTTGGGGTCAGTCTATCATAGTCTGAAAGTAAAAAAAAATCTTGACCCTTTAGCTTCCCTGTTGAAAAGCTTTCACTTTCAAGTGAACTGGCCCATCCCTCTGTCATAAGACTTGATTTTTCCCTTTAACGATGATGATGATAATGATTGTGGAGCGTGGAGCTTCAGGGCTTGAAAGTACTTGAGAGTCTACCTTTGAAATCCCCCAGAACGTGTGATGCAAGTACTATAGTAACTTTATTACCATTTTACAGATGTGGAAACTGAGATGGTGACTTGCTTTTAGTGTTTGTTGAAGGCAGGCTTAAAACAGATCTTCTTGATCTCAAATTGAGCATAAAGACTATTGAGTCACCCTGTCTTTCATTCTTCATGCTGCTCTCTTCTTGGGTCTCCATAGTATTCTCTCTCTCCCTCTGTTTCTCTATCTGCCTCTCTGTCTCTGTCTGTCTGTCTGTCCACCACACACAGGCGGGGAGAAAATTAAAAAAAAAACTTTTGAAATAAATCTTTCGAATATGTGTCACTCTCCAATGAAGACTTGTGGAAAAGGAAAAAAAATCTGTGAAAGATGTGGAAGTTTCTGAAAGTTAAATTTTTCTTTTCTGAGAACTCACTTTTTTTTAACATGTAGGTAGGTATCCTGAAGACATGAAGAAGCTCAATGATCAGAAAGAGATCTGCAAGTGGCAGACTGCCCTTTCAAAGGAAGAAAATGTGGCACCTGGTGGTCTCTGACTGTCCATTCTGTTTTTGCAATGGACCTCAGGAAAGGAAGCTGACAAGCAAGGGACTTTAGCTGGGAGAACAGAAGATGAGCATGTTGAGTTGAGTTTGGATACTGAAAAGATTGGCAATTTCACTGCTTTGTCATTTCCTTGTTCCTGCCCTGGGTAGAGATGGGTGTGGGAAAGGACAGCAGACTCCAGAGTGCTCTGTTTGGGAGCTTAGGGAAAGACAGTAAAAGACAGGGTCTTGAACAGGTAGGTGGAGACCAAGAAATTAGGCCCAGGAGCCAAAATAATAAACATTAATAGGGAGTTGAGATACTGGAAGACCAGGGAAGAGAGAAGGAACTGGTTTTTGGCAGAAGCAGAGCCCAAAGATATCAAAGGAGTCTGAAGCAAAGCTGGAAAGAGTGAGGTCCTGAGCTCAGCCTCTAGAGCACAAGGGTCAAGCGAGAAGAAAGGGGTCCAGGCAGACAAAAGAGTAATTTCATATTGTTGCAAGTGATAGCCTCAAGGTCATGTGTCAAATTTAAGGCCAGCCATATTCATATCATCCCTCCCTTCTATTAGTGTTCTTCCCTTAAATAGAAGAGATCCCATCTCAGTAATGGCAGCATTTCTTCTGTGGGCTCTCTATGGCTGTGAGCAATCTCTTAGAAATGCCGTTAGAGCTTGGATTCAAAGATCTGGGTTCAAATTCTAACTAGTATGCTTTCTAGTTATGTGACCTTGGCCAAATTCCTTCCTTTCTGTGAGCCTTAGTTTACTCATCTCTATAATGAGGATATTACTAGCAACAACTATCTCCCAAGAGTTCTTATAAAGAAAAGCATTTTGCAAGCCTTGAGTTCCTAAGTAATTATTCCTTTTGGCCGCCAAGGGTGGAGCTGGGAGAAATGCATAGATGTGGTAGAAAGGTCAATTTCCTAGGAGGGAATCTGTGCCTCAGTGGAATTGCCTTCTTGGGAGCTGGTGAGACCCCTTCACTGGACTTCTTTAAGCAGAGAGTAGAAAACCATTTGTTAGAGCATGTTGTAGTCCGGATTCTTGGAAAGGGATGGGTCGAACTTGATGGCCACTCGAGTCTTTTCTAGGCCTGAGAGTTAATGATTCTATAATGGTCTTCAGAATGACCTCTCAAAAGTTCCATAGGCTGAATATAGTCACCTGTGGTCCTTGGCCCACTGTGGTGACATTTACAATGGTTTTGGGACTCCATTGATCCATTCTAAGAAGTGTCTTGGGCCTCCAACCTCAACTTCCTTTCTTTTTTATTGGACCTCAGAGATGTGGTTGTTCTAGTGAATGAGGTTCCTTAGGCCAGGGATCACCAGTTGTATCTTTTAGAAATTAAAATACATTCGTGCAATAAAAATTAAACATATCTTTGTATTCAATTCCATTCAACAAATATTTATAAAGTATCTGCTATGTGTCAATCGGTGTGGGGATAAAACCCCCCAAAACAAAAAAAAATAAAACTGTCTCCTCAAGAAGTAAAGGAAGGTTGCATTCTACCATATACAAGTAACACACCAAGCGCATATTAAGTAATATGAAGTCACCGTAGGAGCGAGAGAGTTCTGACAAGCGGGAGGACCAGGAAAGAATGAGATGGCCCTTGAGTTGCACTTTGAAAGAAACTAGAGATTCTAACAGGAAAAGATGAGGAGGCATCCATGCACCCAAACATCCTGAGTCAGGAGGGGAGATGGATACCGCAGGGAATCAGGTCCAGACAAGCCCCAGATGAAAAGCAAAGGAAAAAGCCGATGCAGTAAAGTGAACAATGTATCCATAATAACATTTTAAAGCCAAACAGTGTTGAGAGATGTACAAATTCCAATCCATGTAATGGCTTCCCATCATAGGAGAGGAGTGAAGCTGTTGTATCCCAGCCTCCTCCTGGCAAAGGACATTCACAGACTTGAGATGCAGAATGCGAATGCACTCTGTAGCTAGGTTGCAGGCAACAAGGATTTGGGAAGCATCTTCTATGTGCCAGGGCCAAGGCTAAGCACTGGGGATACAAATAAGGGCAGAACCATTGATCCTCTTCTCTGGGAGCTCAGTGACAACATAGCCATGTACACACATGAGAGAGAGGGGAAATGGGAGATAATCTCAGAGGCAAAGACACTGTAAGGATTTGATTGCTTGGCAATCAAATGCTTGTTACAAGGGTTTTTGTATTTCTATTTTTTTTCCAATTGGAGAATGGGGGGGGGGAGAGAAAAAGGGACTTTCTTGATTAAAAAAAAGAAAACAAATGTTATATTAAAAATTGAAAGCTGATTCAGAAGGGTTAAGCCACAGGGGGAAAAAGCAAAGGAAATAAGAAAATTTCTCACTTTGAAATAATGGGTTGGAAAAATTTTAGAAGCAATACATTAAACACCAGAATGAAGAATTGATGTGCCAGTGACAAAACCATTCTTATCCATCCTTTATAGCAGGCCCCTAAGGACCTCCTGTTGGCAATGGTTTGAGGTGAAGCTCAACTCCTTTAAGATTTTCTCTGCTCTTACAATAAGCTTGTTTTCTAAGTCACTGAGGTTTTCAAAGCCCTTTCATTACAATGACCTCATGACTTAGAGAGTCCAGGAATTACTTTCATCTCCATTTGATAGAAGAAACAAAGTTATGCCAGGGTTGGTGAATGTGTGAGATGAATTAAGTGTCTGGCAAACTTGGTCTCCCCAAGGTCAAAGCCAATGCCTTGTCCACTGTACCCAGCTACCTACAATTCAGAGTTGTTTTCTTTTTTTTAAATTTTGGACTAGTCTTCTTTGTTGTTTATCTGAGTTGGAGGGTGTTTACTGTTCTGATGGCTACAACTAGTTCAGTTTTGCTTTTGAACCTTGGCTTGGGCTGCTGAGAGCAGAATGACTTTACCTCCCTGATAGAGAAGGTGGTGGCATGTTGCTGCCTGACAACTGGGAAGTCTCTGGGTTTGTTCCAAACTTGCATACGTGCTGGTTGATTCAGCAGTAGCTCTCTGTGATTCCAATAAGCAAACACAACCTTCCCAGGTGGGCGCTGGGACTGCTGATATTCTCTGTTGTCTCTGGTCTTCACTGATGGTCCTTAGATTTATAATCTTTTTAATAGAGACCCTATGATGAATCAGAAAAACCCCAGAACTTAGTCAGAATATTGGGGTTCCTGTCCTAACACCACTACTGTGTGTCCTTGGCCAAATTACTTAACCTCTCAGAGCCTAATTTTCCTTTTCCATAAGTTGGGAATAATACTCTCTACCATAAAATAATATATCCAGTCCATGCCAGGTGGTGTGTCTGATCCAGGAGGAAACATGGTCCTTTATCAGTACAGAACAATGGTAAGGACTGTCCAGAGCCATCAGAGGAGATCAAGGCTTTGGAAGAGATAGTTTAAGTGAGATTACTGGTTATCTCTTCTAAAGTAACCATAGCTTCCCTTTCCTCAAATTTTCTTTCACCTCTCTTCCTGGATCTCTGCCCCTACAATTGTGTTTTCTTCCCCTTTCAGCCTCATAGATTTCAACATGTCTAAGATATACTGCTGACAACCAGACCTGGCTGGGGGATATGCTTGCTCTTCTTCAAATTCAAAGACTATCATACCCCTCTTTAGGGGAGGAATGCCCAAGCCAAAGAGTGGTGTTCTAATTACCAGCATATGGCAGGTGTGAACCACCCATGGCATGGAATGGAATGCTGGAGTTCATTAAGCATCTGTTGAGATTATGTGCAACTGTGCTTGGCCAGTGGCCCTGCCCTTAGAGTTGTGAACTAGAACCCTGGATTATCAGCAGCTGTGGGTGTGCAGGGGCCTGCCTTCCCCACGCTGCAACATTCAGAGATGTCAGACAGTGACTGGTTAGTACAAAGCAAATCTCATTCACATTCTTCACAAGATTTGCTTTGTTGTGAGACCTTTTTTAAACTAAGCTAAAGGTCAAAGAATATATCTCACACATGTATAAACTAGGAGAATATTTTAGTGTGCACAAGCCAGTATATTTTCATCCCTGTAAAGAACAACTGCGTGGTCCCCCAGGTTCCCAAGAAGAGACTTGGGTGAAAGATAAAGGCTTGCCATTCATAGTGGGGCAGCAGACCAGGGGCTAAGAGAGCATGGGGGGCCAAGCAGGCTCACACTTGGAGGAAGGCAGGGAGTCAGGGATGTACACAGGTATGGCCCAAGCTCATGTATCAATGAGAGACTAAGTGCAACAAGAACCTGTTATCTAGAATGGTTCTAACTTCCTGGTTTAGAGAGTAATATTAGTCCATCAACCAGCAGTGTCCATTGAAGACTCAGAGCCTGCCTTCAGGAAGCTGACACTCTGCTTGAGAAACAGAACTTACTAAAAGTGAAACAGCAAACAGAAAACTATAGACAATTAATGGATAAATTGTGTGATCCAAACTTTAAGTTTGGACAAGAAAAAATTAGGGACAATTGTTTAGAGTAAGGGGCAGGGAAGAAGAGAGATGAGCCAGGAGATACTGTCAAACCCTAATCATAGAGTGGAAGAAGCAGAGAGCAGAGGGGAAAGGTTGGAGGAGAAGGGACCATCACAAGGTGAGGCAATTGGTAAATGGCAGGGTTGGATTTGAACCCACTTCCTCTGACTTCAAATCTAGTACCTGCTGCCTTCCATTCTGTCATCCTTTCTCTCTTCTATCATGGTTACTCACATGCATACCTCTTCCTATTGAATTAGAAGATCCTTGAGGGTAAGCCCTGCATCCTATCTCTCTTTGTATTGCCAGCATCTAGCATGGGACCTTCTTTATAGTAGAAGCTTAATAAATATGTTAAATTGAATTGCATACTTTATTCCATGTAAATGCATTTTCTAGAGTAGCACTTCTTAAACTGTTGTGTGTGACCCCATATGGGGTGGTGAAAATTTGGCAACAATAAAAGGTTTCTGAATGTGCAATGACCAAAAATTAATTAAAAATCAGATGCATAATGAACCCCAGGTGTTTCTGGCAGCACTTGCCTGTGAAACTTCACTGCAGCCTTATTTCTGAACACAAAGCTTGTGCACTTTGCACCATGCATGCTGTCATGCCATGCAATGCCAAAGAATGCTGCCAAAACGCGAAAAGGCATCATGAGTGGAAAAAGTTTAAGAAGCCCTGTTCTAGAGAATCAAAGCTTAGTCTTTTAAGTTATGAAACGTAGCAAAGGTTTTTTTAAAGAAACTTTTCTTAGGAGTTACATATTTCCCTTCATTAGTGAATGGAGTAGAATGAACACAATATGGGATAGAAATCTTTCACAAATGTGTCATCTGTTTTCCCCCTTTTTAAAACAGAGGATGTGGAATGTAACAAACTCTCCTTGAGGAAACAATTTATTTCTTATCATGAATACAGGACCTAAGACCATACAGATTGAAGGGAACTTTGAGGTCATTGGTCCAGTCCTTAGCTCCAAGTCATACAATATCTAGATCCAAAGAACAGAGAGCAGAGTGAATTAAGGAATGGAAATATCCTTATTAAGTGACTTCTATGTACCAAGCCCTGCTCTCTCTAAGAGGTAAGGCCATAAATATACTCTCAGTCCTCAAAGAACTTTCATTCTGATAGGTGGAGAGAACCCATAAGGAAATGGAAGCAAGGGAGGGGTGCTTTGGCTTGCAGAGTTCCAGGGACTGATTGGAGCTCATGAGAGAGTAGGTGGAGACACCTTTTCCCAGAAGTAATGGCAGACTTAAGTTCATTATGGATCAAGGACTGGAACATGGATAAATACGGTGAGGAGCAGTGGAGGGTATGGAAACTGTGGCATGGGAGCTGTTGACAAGACAGCCAAAGAGTACACTGCAGCATGGTGGGAGGCAGAGGTGGGTGTAGCTAGAATGAGAGGCTAAAGCAATCCCCAATGGGGAAGCCATCTTTCTAAGAAAGGAATTGTGGGGGTAAAAGAGGTAAGTCGTCCAGTACCTGGTGGCTGGTCCTGGCAGCATGGCTACTGGAGAGAAAGTAGTTGGAGACTGAAGAGGAGAAATGAGGAACATGTTCCCCCATTACCTCTACCCTTTAGAATCTTTAGCTTTGTTCAGGGGTTAGCTCTTAGGTTGTCTCCTATGGGAATCTTTTCTTGAGCCTCTTAATTATTAATGATCTCACATGATACTTATCTGTTCACACCAAATGTGCTAATATAGGAAAGGGGCTTTTTAAACTTTAAAATCTTTATGTTAAACATTATTATTATTCTTATTATTAGAATTAATTTTATTCTGTTTTATCTCTTCATTAAACTATAAGACCTTTGGGATTTCCTGCCCCCCATCCCACTCTCTTCCATTCCACCAGGCCCCTCCATTGGGATGACTTTGAGTTATCCATTGAGAGGTTATTGAGAATGGTAGAGTGGTTTGCTCCTAAACCAGGCAGAGACAAGGGACAGCTCCCCACCCCCACTTTTTCGGTTTTCATCATATCCTTGTTTTCTATATTTTTAAATAAATGATTTATCAGAGGGTTTCTTTTCTAATACTAGTGTCACTTTCTAGTGCTTCCCATTCCTCAAACACATACCATTGTGAGAAGGAGAAATAAGCTGACACATCAGTGACATAATGTCATGTCATGGGGAATCATTCCACACCCACCTATTGGCGATTTTATTTTAAATCCCGTTTCTGTCTCCAGCCCTGCAGCCCTGATTGTCACCTGTTACCTCCTGCTGCCTTCTCTGAGCTTGTCTCTATTCACCAGCTCCCACTTAATTTGGCATGGGCTCCCAGAGCCACTTTGCAAAATGCCAGTGAGTAGAGTCACAGGGAAGGTCTCAGGGGCCTACTTATGAATTTATTGATTGTCTAGACTTATTAAGTGATGGATATGATCCACCAAAGACAAGAGTTCACTCTGTTGTTCAGTGTATGGGTCACCATTACCACTGCTTGACAACACAGATCTTTGTGAAGACCTTGACTGGCAAGAGCATCACCCTTGAAGTGGAGGCCAGTGATAACATGGAGAATGTCAAGGGCAAAATCCAGGACAAAGTTCTCCCCGCAGACCAGCAGAGATTGATTTTTGCTGGGAACCAGCCAGAAATGGGCAAACCTTATCTGACTGCAACATGCACCAGAAATTGCTGTGTACTTGGTCCTGCACTGGAGGGGAGGGGTCTAAAATTCCCTCAAGTTTCTTCCAAGCTTTTGAGTAAGTTTACTGCATTTTTCTTTCAGTAAAGTTGTTGCATTTCACCTCCCCTCCCCACCCCACCCCCACAAAAGAAAGTGAGGGATAAAATCTCAATAATACTGATTTAACTTAAAAGTTTGTTCTGCTGACATTTTTAAAAAAATCCTAGAGAGCTGGTTGTTAAACATTTACCAGCATACCTGTAGATACAGACCATGTTACTGAATGTCAGCCTATCCTACATCTATGACTGTACACATTGCTAGACTTCTTTCCTGAAGACAGAATGATGAAAGTATAAGTACGTGATTTTAATTAGGAAAAGAACTAAATAACCATTTAGTCATTTAAGGTTAGATCTAAAAATGCAAATTTAATGTTCATTTTAATTGCATAATATTCTTAAGTCAGTGAATACATAAATAATCCCCAAAGGAGTCAAAGAAATTCATGTGTCAAGAAACAGGAAAACAAGGAGCTATTTCCTCCAGGCTGTGTTTGTCTCAGGCCCTCTCCTCCACTAACTCTGAGTTTGGGAGGCCGAGGATAGGAGAGGACGTGGGTATGAAGCTGTAGGGGAGATGCCAATATTCTTTACACACACACTTACAACCCACTAAGCTTTTTAAGACAAGAGGTCTTGGCTTTCAGTGGTCTTGGGCACATTGGCTTCCCCAACAAGGCCATGAAGGGCTCGTGAGAACTCTGCCATGATGGGGTTGTTGCTGGGCTACCCTATGCTCCATGTCTGATCTCCCAAATCATAGCTCCAGAGACGGAAATATCAGCTCTCGCAGGATAGACTTTAGGGAGAGATGTGGAACAACCCTGAATATCAATGACTATTCCTAGAGATCTTTCTAGAGGATCTCCTTACAGATAGGGAGGAGAGGGAAATGACTTTCCAGAGCAAGACTTCAGGTCTTGAAAATGATTTCGTCTATAAGCATTAGATCTGAATTCCAATGTTGGCCCTAAAGCAGGTGAACATGCATATGTTGTAGGAGAGTTGCCTCTTCAGCTATCCTAGGAGCCAGGCCATGTTCAGGGGCTGTGTGTGTGTATATATGTGAGTGCGCGTGTGTATATGTGCATGTGAGTGTAAATGTTTGTGCAAGTGTGTGTCTGTATGTGTCTGTGAGTGTGTGTGAGCATATGTGTGTGCGTGTGTGTCTGTGTTTATGTGCATGCACGCATGCATGTGCACGTGTATGTATGTATGTTTGTGCATGTGTGATGTCCATTGAGCACACTTTCAGACTATGACCCCTAATGGTGTAGGGACATGCACAAGACAAGGGAAGGGAATTGCATTTATATAGTGCCCACTATGTGCCCAGGCACCATTATGCCCATTGTACAGTTGAGAAAACTGAGGCAGGCTGTGGTTAAGTGACTTGATCAGGGTGATACAGATGGATTTGGACTCAGGTCTTCTTGACCCTAGGCTCAGCGCTCTATCTACTGGACTACCAGCTGCCTCCCAAGTGCACATATATGCATGTGTGGGCAGGTCTAGATATGTATCACTAAAGATTCACCCTTTAGTAATCTCTACGTGTGTGTATGAGTTTAGGATGGTGAGGGTTTCCCCAAAATCTGATTGTTAAACATATACCAGCCTACTTTAGCCCCTATTAGAGTATCAGCCCCTGTTTTTATCTTTATTCGTTTCCTCAGTGCTGGCACATGGATGAACATCTGCAATGCCTTTGTCACTTCTGGTCTTAGAGAGTTGCCTGTGGCACTGGGGGTTTGAGTGACTTGTCCAGGGTCACACAGCCAGGATGGATCAGATACATGACTTGAAGCCAAGTCTTGCAGATGTTTATACCAGCACTCTGGCTGGTCACATGTATGCATCTGCGTATGTGTGTATCATACATGCATGCATGTGCAAATGCACACACTACCTGTGCATGCATTGCACATGTCTGCCTGAATGCACACATATATGTATGCATCTACCCACTGCATAGACACAGTATACATTTATGCAGTGCTATGTATGTATGTTTATGTATACTGTACACAGTATGGATGAATACATGCAGTACATAGGTGTGTAATTGGTATGTATGTACACATGTATGCAAATATTTATAGATAGATGATAGATATAGCTACAGATATAGACTGGGGTTGGCCTTGCCCCTTCCCTTCCGCTATCACTCCCTCCACTGGCCCCAAGCTTTCTGAGAATCTTTTTGGGATAGCTGGGCAGTTGGACAATTTGCCACCAACAGAGATCATATCCCCTAATTCATTCTCCTTTCCTTCAGGCTGCTTGACTAATTACACAGCTTGGATGAGATGGGACTCAACAACTAGTTTCTTCCCTCCCTTCTTCCCTTCCTCCCTTCCTCCCTTCCTTCCTTCCTTCCTTCCTTCCTTCCTTCCTTCCTTCCTTCCTTCCTTCGTTCCTTCCTTCCTCCCTCCCTCCTTCCCCTTCCTTCCTCCCTCCCTGCCTCCCTCTCCCTTCCTTCCTTCCTTCCTTCCTTCCTTCCTTCTTTCCTTCCTTCCTTCCTCCCTCCCTCTCTCCCTCCTTTCATCTCTCCCTTCCTTCCTCCCTCCCCCCTTCCCTCCCTCTCTGCCTCCCTCCCTCCATTCCTTCCTTCCTTCCTCCCTCCTTTCCTTCCTTCCTTCCTCCTTCCCTTCCTCCTTTCATTCCTCCCTTCCTCCCTCCCTGCCTTCCTCCCTCCCTTCCTTCCTTCTTTCCTGCCTTCCTTCCTTCCACTTTTCTTTCTCTTTTGTGTCGTCTCTCTCAATTGTAACCTGAATTCCTTAAAAGCATGGACTATCTCAATTTTTCTTTTTTATCATTTGTGCTTGATTCATAGTAAATGCCTTTTCATTCATTCATTCATTCATTCATTCATTTGCCATTCTTTCATACATCCATTCTTTCCTTTCTTCAAACACATATTTTGTTAAAATTATGTCTCCTATTCCTTCCTAGGTTTGTAGGATCGTAGACATGAGGTGGAAGGAACTTCTAAGACCATCTAGTCCAAACCCCTCATTTACAGGAGAGGGAACTGATGCCATAGTAGTGAAAGAACCTGTCTGAGGTCACATGATCAAGTGGCAGAGCCAGTGCATTTCCCACAGTTCTATGTGGCCATCACTATACTCTCCCCCTTCCACTTGCTTTTTACTTGGGAGCTCTGGACTTTTTTCACAGTTTCTAGACATTTCTCCCACTTTCTTCAGGCTTACTCTGTAGCTCTGTCTCTAACTGCTCTGTGGGACGATTCCTTTCATGGTTGTGCTTGTGTGAGCTTTAGCCCTCTGGTCAGACAAAGCGCCTTCTGATCACCCTGATAATGAAGCTAGTCAGGTCAGATCAGGTTCTAAATGTCCCTTAACCAGGTCTCTCTCAGGGGGCTTCCCTGGCCTCCTTCTCCTCTACACTGGTCTTGTGCATGACTCCCATCATTCTTTTGGAGGATTCCTCAATAAAACTGAAATGACTTTTGGCTTTGTGGCTCTTTCCCCAAGAAGAGACCAAGTGAAATCTATAGCCACATCTTTTCCTTATTTACTGGGGGAAACAAAGGGACTTAGTTGCTCACCCACTCTGGAGATAGCATGTCTTGGTAGCTTCCTTTTCTGTGGTGCAGTGAATCCCAGTTCCAGGAAAGCCTGGCTCAGAAATTGTCAGTCCTGCCATTCAGGTCTTGGAAAACACAACATGAGCCAATTTAACAGGTAGAACCCCCTTCTTCATAATAGGAACTTAACAAATGTTTGTCAAATTGGATTGATTTGATGATGAAGGGAGGATTTTCAGTGAGAAAATGGAATAATAGATAAAGGAAATGATCAGTAGAGGCATGTTAGCAAATTTTCATAGTGAGATTCATATTTCAAAAAGTCAATAAGAATTCTTTAAAAATTAGTTCCACATCTTATATCTCTGCTGGGCAATGAAGATCAGGAAGGGAAACCTGAAGGGCAAGAGTCAGAAGAAGCAGAGGAAGGCACAAGATATTGGCTTATTTCCTTTAAAACAAGAAAAAATGATGTGGACAATGAGGAAGTCCATTGTGGCTTACTAGCCAACACCTTGAAGATAGTTATGTTCAGATAGTTCACTGGATCTGAGCTTTCCTCTCTGAGGATGTTCCCTCAAGTCAATGGTGCCACTATTAGGGTCTACAGTTTCAGATGGAAGCCTGCTTTACTTTTTCCTGGGGCCACAAGAATATCAGTGGAGTACTCTGGTTCTACAGTTGTCAAACCTTTCCCATACCAAATGAGCAGCCTGGCTTCTTTTTCAATCTTGCAATTTCCTGATGACATCTTTCCCTCTAATTCCTCAAAGGCTCTTATTTGTTATAATATGTAGTATGATTGCACCCCTCAGTAGTCTCTCCATGCTTCTCTGTGTGAACACACTTTCTTAAGCCTTTGGATATTATAGAGTTCCATGCTTCACAGCCATATGGCAATTCCAAGATTGCATTGGTGGGTTATAAAATGAATCTACATATGCTTATGTGCAATACAGAAAGGAGACCCCCCAATGGGATCATTGGACCTCAAAAAGAGATGACAATGGATAGACCCTTATGGATTGAAGTGCCATAATGTTGGAGAGTTCTTACAGAAGAACACGGCCAGATCTCTTCATCTTCCCTGAGGACATCACAAGAGGAAGAGGTGGGTTTGTGCAAACTGGAGGATGAAGGACCCAATTTAGACTTAAATAAGGATTTCTCGATAGGAAATGTTAGGGAGTCTTTAGATTGTATATAAAATAGCCCAGGGATGCTAAGAAAACTGCATTGCTAATTAGTGGATTCTATTCCTATGGGAATGTCATATGGGATCTTTTCTGATGGCCAAGGGATGGACTGCTTATAGGGCCTTCCCATTCGCTGTATTTAATAAACACCTACTGTGTGCAGAGAGCCTTGCTGTGCTCTTGAGGAATAAGCAAACTTTAGATATGGCTTGATGCTTGGCCTCATGAAACCTACAGTGTCGTAAGGGGGCACAGTGCAAAAACACATGTGCTGACTCATTAGTATATAAGAGAGGGCAAGTAGACTTTTGGGAGGCTCTAGTATAGAGTGAATAAAAAGGAGTAGTTTGAGATAAGACTGCATAGCTTGGGTGCTGAGGGTATTTAATGCCAGAATGAGGAGTTTCATCAAATCCTATGATTCTACAGAAAACCAAAGAAAATAACAAAATCTCATGTTGTCTGAGAACTATTGAATGGGGCCAGTGGCACTGATGTTTTTCAGACTGAAGATTTGGGCATGCTTCCTGACTTTGGTAATCACCCTAGAGAGATAACTCAATTCCATTCCTCCAAAGCCCCCACTCCTATCACAGAATCTCTGGGTCATGGAATCTCAGAAGCACCCAATCCAATGAGCTCCTGACCTTGACCCTTGATGACGTCCCCAGCAAGGGCAGCTGACTTGGATTGGCATCTTGGATGCACCAATTTATTTCTTCGTTCTCTCCTTAATTACTGAGGGCATTGAGTCTTTGTGTCTTTCTCTGCATCTTCAGCTCTTTGCACCCTGCCTGGCACAATTGACTGACTGACTGGTTTATTGACTGCCTTTTCTTGAAGCTATATGCTAAGGGGAAAGCCCCTCCCTATCAAGGTAGCTGCTTCCATTTTGAGCTCAGTTTAACTCTTAGGAAGATTTTCTGACTTCCTCAATAGATTTGCTTCTGCCACCATGCACCCACTGCACCTGATTCTGAAACAAAGAAAACAAATCTAACCTCTCTTCCATGTTGCAGACCTTCAAAAGCTTCAGTCAATAGGCATTTCATGAAGTGCTTACTATGTGCCAGAGACTGAAAACATAGTAAGCAAATACAGATAGTTTTCATATCCCCTTTAAGTCTCTTGTTTTCTAGGTTAAAAAACAGCTGATCCTTATATGGTATGATCTCAAGGCCCTTCCCATCCCAATTTCCCTCACTTGGATGTTCTGCAGGTTTTAAGTGTATTCCCTGATATATTGATACCCATAATACACTTCTCTGATCAGCCACCACAACTGACACCCAAACACTAGACTTTCCATCCACTTTCCCCTGAACAAGAATACTTTTTTCCTAATGATTTATACCCCCAAACCACTAACAATAATAATAAGGATAATAAAATACTATAACAGCTAGAATTTTTAGAGTGATTAAGATTTGCAAGGCATTTTACATATGTTGACTCATTTGATCCATATATCAACCCTGGGAGGTAGGTGTGATTATTATCCCTGATTTTAAGATGAGGAAACTGAGGCAAAAGAGGTTAAGTGACTGCTAAGGGTCACATGCCTAGTAGCTGGAAGGATTTGAATCCAGTTCTTAGTCCTATTCTCTATATCCTGTGCAGCCTAGTTTCCCCTAATAGAAACTTGGGTGAAAATGAGCAGTGTTCCCTTCTTTTATTGTAGTAACTTGCATAGAGTTTTTCCAATCCTTCACATTCTTTCCCCCCTACTCCTCCTCTCCTCCTGCTTTCCAAGTTACATTTATTTGGGCCCATGGCCTCTGGGCCCCTCATAGTCCTAACATGAAATAGCACAAAGCTTGATGGACTATCGGCCCCCACGTTAGGGAGACTCATTCCAATATTGTATCAAATCTGGATGCATACATAGACTTGATGGTTCCAAAGAACAAGATGGGGTAAGAGAATGACCAGATAGAATAGAGCTTTTCAGGGGTCTCCTAAATTTTGGTGTGGCAGAAGGAAACTTATTTGCCAGGTTACAGATATCTTAATTTATTTTGTTTAATATTTCTGTAGGTTAATCATTGATTATCTTCCCCTCTCCATGTTTCAAAAGTCTCATCTAATGCTCCTTATGGATAGTCTTACCACCCTCCACCCATCTAACCTTGCAAAGGACATCATGCTTCCTCCTCTCATTCTCAGAGGATCTATTTATGGGGACAACCCTATGTGGGGCTGCCTCATCATTCCACTCAAACTTTACCAATTGATTTACCCAAACATGCATGCTGCTGTGAAAAGAAAGGATTGTAGCTAACGTCTGAAGTCATCCAACTGGTTTTCTATTCAAAGAGCAGAATATAAGTGTATTAGAGGCAGGGTGGTGAGGAACAAAGTCATGGGAAGGGAATATACAGCCGGCCTGCCTGAAAAGTTAATTTTACTGTGAGACCACTGCAAGACAAATGCTGTTGCTCTTCCAAATATTCTTGCCCATGCAGCCAGCCCAGTGGTTCAGGTTAGAGGTTTAAAATGTAAGGAGGTACTTTTAGATCATAAAGCATAGTAAAACAAATTTGCTAACAAGGCATTAAAAGAACACAACTTCAGTGTTAAAAGGTTATAAAATGTGACTTTCCTCTACCTTTACAGTCACCAGGTTAGGGACTCAGAAAGCAACTTGTAGGAAGTTAGATCTTAGGAAAAATCAGGTTCAATTCTTCCACCCCCAACCCCCAGGCTGAGCCTCTTATACTTCAATTAGCAAAAATGAAATATCCTCCTGCTCAATAAGGAACCAATCTAGTTCACCTGTCATCTAATATATAACACAAGAGGCAGGGGAGGGGATCCATAGAATGAAGGGAATAGCGAAGGGGGAAGAGAAAGGAAAAAGGAGGTAGGAGCCTCTCGGGCCAGGGGCCCACAGTCATCTCAGTTTTTCCTACTCAGCTTCTGTCCGTTGTACTCTATTCTCTATACTCAAAACCAAACAAAAGCCAACCAGTCAAACAAAAATACAAGCCAAAGAGTCTTGCCACACCAGGAAAGACTGCCAAGGCTTCTGACCACATCACAAGCAGTACAAGGGCCCAGCTTCCTGAGCACCACTGTCAGAAGGCAGATGGCAGCAGTGTCTTGTTCTATTATATTTCAGCAATTTGGGGGGAAGGTCATAAACCCTGCGTTGTGATAGGATCCTTCATGAAAATGTCATTTCACCTATTTTTAGGCAGACAGGCCCTCAGAGAAATACCCCCTAAATGAAAGTAATGTTCTACTCTTGGGGCTATGGAATGATAAAACGTACTGTGGAAGTCACTTGGGACTTGAGGCTGTTTACAGTTGCTGGAGGTGATTAAAAAAAAAGTTGACTAATTTATTAAAATATTGAATTCACATCCCACACCAGTTGAAGCTTCATTGTCAAGGTATCTACCTTGAAGTCCTTGAGATGGATGATAAAGTCACATACTAGGGGATATTTGAGTGAAGCATCCTTTGTCAGGCTGGAAAATAGACCAAATCTGAATTGTCCCAGAGACCTGTGAAAGGTGACAGGAAAAGCCATGCCCTCCTACTGATCTCTGTGTGGTGTTGTTCTCCACATAGAACACTCCATCTCTTGCCTCGACATTTTTCCCCACCCGGAATCCACACTCTGTTCTTTTACCTTCTGGGATGCCAAGCTTCCTTCAAGGCTTGGCTCAAGGGCCAGCTTCTATAAGAGGCCCATCCTGATGCCCCTCATTGGCTGGTAGTCTTCCATTCCAAATGACTTTTTATTTTTGTTTATCAACTAATTTGTGTACATGTTGTATACCCTTACTGCAATGTAAGGTCCTTGAGGATGGTCTCACTTTTCATTTTGTGCCTGGAACACCATAGTTACTTCATAAACATTTGTTAAATGTTGCTGCACTGAGACTACCTTAAATAGTCAACTTCTCTAAAATGGTGGTTGTTGCTGTTGGGTTGTTTCGGTTGTGTCTGACTCTTTGTGACCCCACTTGAGGCTTTCTTGGCAAAGATTCTGGAGTGGATTTGCTATTTCCTTCTCTGTCTCCTCTTAAACAGAATGTTCTAATGGCCAACTGAAATCCCAGGCATCTTTCTGCCTTGCTTTCCCTTCTTTCGCTGGGATGGGCTCGTTTGTGCTCCCACCGAATCTGCCTGAATTGGCAGAACCCTTCTCTCAAGGGCAGTTTTCTCTCAGTGTTTGGAGATTCTGTTTTATCATTAAAGAAATATCTCCCTGAAGATGAAGACTGTGAAGGCTTGTGTCTCCTACCAACCCCTGTGAAGCTAGAGTTCCTTTTTTCTAGAAAATGAGGTAAAGAATTCCAGTGGCACAGACCTCATAGAGGCTTTTTGTGCTTGTGATACCGAAATGAATTATTGAATGTAAAGTGACCTTTAAAGTACTGCATAAAACCTGGTAATTATTCCTTGACTAAAGTGTTTTAGTACTGATTCAATGCTTCTCTTTACTTTAAAATGCATATTGCTTTCTCATCTACTAGCCTGCTGTCAACTGAGTTGCAATGATTGTAGGAGTTTGCGCTGAGCTAGGACTGAAGCTCAAGCCAAAATCAGTCCTATTCATCGGCTCACGTCCTCCATGTTTAACCTAGTCATTGACGTTAGCTCCGAGGTGAGTGGAGTGGGTGCTGGGCTCCATTGACAAATAATCTGATACGTTTGAACTTTGATGAGAAGAGTTTCACTCATCAGATAGTAGTGGCCTTTTGTATATGACTCTTCTGGTCGCCAGAAATGCAGCTGAGCCACAGTGGTCTCCCTCTGTGTTGGGTTCACATTCATGGCTGGCATTCTCTTCCCTCTCATGTAACCTGTTGAATATACTTCTTAAAGCTTAGTTGAAAACAAGAAGGCCCCACCCTCTAGCCTCCAGTGGAGCCCTGGAACTGATACTATGGATCTTTTTAAAAGCCATCTTGCTCTTTCATTAAGGTCATCTTGGTTCAGAGCCTCCTGGTTTAGTTGGATCATCTTAAAGTAGATGAAGGCCTTTGAAGACAAATACATGTAATATTTTGTGTACACTTTGGATTTACTTACATGGGTGCAGATATCTCTGAAAAAATGTCAACTCCTGGAGGCCCGGGATTGTTCTTTCTGTAATGGTAGCATCTAGAACAGGAGTGGCAACCTCAAGTGGAAATGGGGGTTGCTAAACCATACATAAGGATCTCTAAAGGGTCCATATTGATTTCATTTTAAAATGTAACACGATCTGTGGTTTATTGTATTTTTATTTTGATAAATATTTCCCAATTATATTTTAATCTGGTTGGGGTAGCATTCAGGTGTGTTGCAGGCTGTGTATAGGCTGCAGGTTGTATGTCTGACACCTCTGACTCAGAGCATTACTTTGCATATAGTAGGTGCTTAATAAATGTTTGCCAAATTGACGTTTTTCCTTCTCTACATTAAACCCTCATGCCTATGATTTCATAATCCAGACCTACAGTTTTCGGTCTGATCTTTGTACCTTCACTCCTCCAAATATAGAATGGAAAACAGGAGCATCATTATTTAGTACAAGACCAAGGGTGCTGCTCGAGAGGTAGAACAGGGTAATTCCAAAAGGATCCAGCTTCATTGTCAATGAGTCACTTTGATTTTTAAAAATTCCAAATTGAATGTTAAGTCCAAGACATGAGAAAGGCTGAGCCAACACCCCTTTGGCTGCAGGACCACATGTGTTTCAGGGGGATGCAGGAGTCAGCATGGAGCAGAGGCAGAAGGAAGTCAGTGAGCAAACATCAGTGGAACCTCTGGCTGATGGTGATGAAAGGCTCTTATCTGCCATGGGAAGAAGCAGAGAATGGGAATGTGGAATGAGGCATGTAGTAGGAGGCCTGTCATCAAGAGAGGGGGCATTATTTGTCTCTAAGAGACTGGATTCTCAGTCATTGGGAAGAAAATGGGGCATTGAAGAAAGCAAGTCAATGAAGAATTTCTTCCTGGCAGATAATGTTAATCTTAATCCTGGGAAAGAGGGCCTTTCTATTTGGATTACACAATATCCACTGTCAGTAATGGAGGCAGTGACACCCCTAGTATCAAGGTGCCTTCCTGCAATTACATGGTTGCTCTCAATTACGAGGTGATTTTTCACTGTGGAATAGGGCACTAAGTGTGAGCTCTTTTCCAAAGCTATAAACAACATTTTGTGGATGGTGCCCTTAGTGAATGGTGTACCTGCTCCTCTCCTATTCAGGCTAGAGAAAGCACCAAGACATCCATAATATTTTGACAGCTCCCATCTCAATAAGCTGACGGATTGGTAATACTACTATTTGCTCCAGACATCAATGCAGTACAATAGGAAATGATTGCTTATACATTTGAAAGCTCCGATAATGGCTCTATAAAGTGATGCATATTTTACAGTCGGGAAATGGGAATTTGAATCTGCTCTTTTACCAATGAATACATGCTTGTCATCTTTGGTTCATTAGCTCAGTTGGAGTCCTCAAATTTGTAAGTTCAGCGGGGCAGGGTGCTCCTTGCCCTGGTGAGCAGAATTGTAAGTCTGTAATCATGGATCCAAGGTCAAACCAGCACAGAGTCTATGGATGGCTCAGTGTGGGACTTTCCCCACTATTGAGAAAAAACAACAGCACATGGTCCATGGCCTTCTGATGGTAGGTTAGTGATATAAAAATGCTAGAATGCATAAAGACTCTTAAAGCACTGTCTCTAGGTGATTGATGTTACTCTTGTTGGAAAGGACCCCAAGGGCTGTTCCTTCAGCTTCCCTTTCAATAAAGGAGTGCTCCCTCCCTGACTGATGGACAGCCACCTAACCTCTGTTTAATGAGGAGTTCCCCACCTCAAAGGTAGTTCCCTCCATTTTTAGACATCTTCAATTGTTAAAAACAAAACAAAACTAAAACCTTCCTTCTATTGTATAAGGCAAGAATTCATTTCTATGTAACTTCCATGTCTTGGCTCTAATTCTGAACCCTAAAGCCACAAAGAATCAGTTCATTTCCCCTTCATCCATGTAAGGTAGCTATCCCCCACTAACCCTCTCCCATTCTCCTCTTCTTTTGTCTGAATGACCTTAGCACTTTCAGCTGCCCCTCAGAAAACAATCTCCTGACCCTTGGCTCTCCTGGGCTCCTTCCACCAGACTTGTCCTACTTCATCACTGTGATAAATAAAAAGTGGTTCTGATTTCTGTCTGGCACAGAGGATAGTGGGACTTTTCCATCCTTAATATTTATATTATATAGCTTAAGATAGTTTTAATTTGACCTCCCTTGGGGTAACTGGGATCAGTTTTCTCTTAAATTCGAATCAGTTGTACCATGGATAGCACTACACACACAAATAAAATCATATAGTTATAGATAGATGGATAGCGCATGTATGTATTTGCTTACGTATATATGATTTAATAAAAGGAAGGACTTTTCTTTGTGGACCCCTCCACTGTTCCACAGAATCACAGAATGCAAGTGTTAACAAACACTATAGGAATCATCCACAACATCCCTACACCTCCTTTACCATTCACTTTATTGAAGAATAAAGGAAAGGCCAGCATGAAATAAGGACAAGGTCTCACAGCTAGGTGGCATAGGTGAAAGAGAACTGGGCTTGGAGTCAGGAAGATCTGGGTTCAAATCTAGCCTCTGATGTTTACTAGCTTTGTGACACTGGTCAAGTCACTTAACTTTTCTCTGCCCCAGTTTTCTCAATTGTAAAATAGTGATATTAACAGTACCTGCTTCCTGGGATTGTACGAATTAGATGAAACTATATTTGTGAAGAGCTTCCTTTAGTGCTGGGCACATTGGAGGCACTTGCTAAATGTTTCTTTCCTTCCTTCCTTATAGAGTTGGAGAACTGGGACCCACAATCCAGTCTTTTGACTCTCCGTATGTGCACTCCCTACTGACTCACAGTTTTATAGCATTTTTTCTCCTATGAAGAGTGAGCTCAAGTATTTCTTTTCCTGTGTCAGAGCTTTTCAAAAATGTAATTGGTTTATTGAGCTTCCATATGCTACAGGAGTCAGCTGTTCCACCCTGTCTGTGGGGTTTGGAGTCTGAGAACGGTCCTGTAATAGAGAGCCTGCTTTTGTCTCCCTCCTAGATGATGGCTATATCTTTGGACTTTCATAGACATTGTACCTATGTTGAGTTGGTGTTTTCAATCATGTAGATTATCTGCTGATTCAATTTTTATTTTACCTGAAAAGGCTTTACTTCCCTCAGCACAGATATTGTTCCCAGGAACGATACTATTAATGGGAGACTAACCTGTCTTCATCAATGGAGTCTCAGTAGCCTTGCAACAAAAAATTCATGAGGGGGTATTGAGCCAAGATGTCAGAGTAAAAGCAGGGACTTTCTTGAGCTCTCCCCCAAATCCCTCCGAAAACTTGTGAAAATGACTCTAAACAAATTCTAGAGTTATAGACCCCATGAAATGACAGAGAGAAATAATTCTCCAGCCCAAGATGGCCTGGATGGTCACTGGGAAGAATCTATCACACTGTGCTGGGAGCAGAGTGAAGCCCAGCATGGGCCATGCTGGCACAGTCCAGGCCAGAGCAGAACAGGCAGAGCAGGCCTCACTGCACTGAATTACTGAGGCATGGCAATTTCTAGACTTCTCAACCCAGAAACACCAAAGACAACTTAGCAGGTCAGTAGGAAAACTCTGTTGGACCTGAATGAAAGAAGGGCACGGTCTGTCTCTAGCTCCGGGGTGGCAGGGGTGGCTGCAGTGGTGGCAGCAGCAGCAGCAGCAGCAGCTGTAGCTCCAGGCCCAAAGATAGTGGGGGTAATCAAGTAGCTGATCAGAGGGGGATTGCAGAGATCTCTTTGCTGGTGCTGAGGCAAGATTCTCTTGCTTTGCCATGCTTGGATCTGGGCTGCAGTCCTGGTTGGTGGTCCTAGGGTGAGGAGGAGAGCTGGTGTGGCAGAGCTTGTGGTGGCTGTGGAGAGGCAATCCTCCTAGCAATTACAAGCCAGAAAAGAGTGCTTGAGGTCACTCACAGACCAGAGCACAGGCCAGTGGGGGAGTAAACACCTCTCCTTGGATGATTCCACCTTAGAAAAACTGAAAATTTATAGGTGCCTACAAGTAGCTCAGAAAACATCAGCACAAAACCATTGAAACTTGGGACAGAGCACTCTCCTCTCTGGAAGCAGATTTATACCTTAACAAAAAGCTCAAAAGTCAAGTCATTGGCTGTTAAAATGAGCAGACAGCATAAAAAACTCAGACTAAAGAATCTTACTTTAGTGACAAAGAAGATCAAAAAAGACAACTAGAAGAAGACAATAAAGTCAAAGATCCTACATCAAAAGCCTCCAAGAAAAATATGAATTAGTTTCAGGCCATGGAAGAGCTCAGAAAGGAGTTTGAAAATCAAGTAAGAGAAGTAGAGGGAAAATTGGGAAAATAAATGAGAGTGATACAAGAAAATCATAAAAAATGAGGCAACAGCTTGCTAAAGGAGACCCAAAAAATACAGAAGAAAATAACAGCATAAAAATACATTAACCCAAATGGCAAAAGAGATCCAAAAAGCCAATGAAGAGAAGAATGCCTTAAAAAACAGAATTGGCCAAATGGAAAAGGAGGTCCAAAAGCTCACTGAAGTAAATAATTCCTAAAAATTAGAATGGAGCAAATGCAAGCTTATGACTTTATGGGAAATAAAGAAATTATAAATCCCAACCAAAAGAATGAAAAAAAAATAGAAGACAATGTGAAATATACCATTAGAAAAACCGCTGGCCTGGAAAATAGATCCAGGAGTGATAATTTAAAAATTATTGGACTACCTGAAAGCCATAATCAAAAACAAAAAAAGAACCTAGACATCATCTTTCAGGAAATTATCAAGGAAAACTGCCCTGATGTTCTAGAGTGAGAGAGTGAAAAAGAAATTGAAAGAATCTACCAATCACCTCTTGAAGAAGATCCCAAAAAGAAAACTCCTAGGAATATTGTAGCCAAGTTCTAGAGTTCCCAGGTCAAGAAGAAAATATTGCAAGCAGCTCAAAAGAAACAAATGGAGTATTGTGGAAACACAATCAGGATAACACAAGATCTAGAAGCTTCTACATTAAGGGATTGAAGGGTATGGAATATGATATTCTGGAGGTCAAAGGAGATAGGATTAAAACCAACAATCACCTACCCAGTAAAACTGAGTATAATACTTTAGGCAAAAAATAGACTTTCAATGAAATAGAGGATTTTCAAGCATTCTTTAAGAAAAAAAAAAGAGCTGAACAGAAAATTTGATTTTCAAATACAAGAATCAAGAGAAGCATGAAAAGTTAAACAGGAAAGAGAAACCATAAGAGACTTATTAAAGTTGAAATGTTTACCTTCCTACATGGAAAGATGATATTTGTAACTCATGAGACCTTTCTCAGTATTAGGGTAATTGAAGGGAATATGCATATATCTATATACCTATATCTATATCTATATATCTATATGTCTCTCTCTCTCTCTCTCTCTACATACACACACACACACACACACACACACACACACACACATATATATATAGGCAGAGAGCCAGAGAGCACAGGGTGAGTTGAATGTGAAGTGATGATATCTAAAAAATGAAATTAAGGGGTGAGAGAGCAATGTATTTGGAGAAGGAGAAATGGAGAGATAGAATGGGGTAAATTATCTCACATAAAAGAGGTGAGAAAAAGCTGTTATAATGGAAGGGAAGAGGGGGGAAGTGAAAGAGAATGAATGAACCTTACTCTCATTGGATTTGTCTTAAGGAGGGAATAACATATACACTGAGTTGGGTATCTTACCCTACAGGAAAATAGGCGGGGAGGGGATAAGAGAGGGGGATGATAGAAAGGAGGACAGATTGAGGGAAGGGGTAGTCAGAAGCAAACACTTTTGAAAAGGGGCAGGGTCAAAGGAGAAAATTGAATAAATAGGTGATGGGAAATACAGTTAGTCATTCACAACATGATTATTATGTAAGTGTTTTCCATAATTATGCATGTATAACCTATATTGAATTGCTCGCTTTCTCAAGGAGAGGGGTAGAGAGGGAAGAAGGGAGAGAATTTGGAACTCAAAGTTCTAGAAACAGATATTAAAAACTGGTTTTACATGTAACTGGGAAACAAGATATACAGGCAATGGGGTATAGAAATCTATCTTTCCCTACAAGAAAGTAAGGGGAAAGGAAATAAGGCTGGGGAAAGTAGTGAGATGATAGAAGGAAGGACAAACTGAGGAAAAGGTCAATCAGAATGCATGCCATCTTGGGGTGGGGGGAGAGGAGAGATAGGGAGAAAATTTGTAACTCTTGTGGAAATGAATGTTGAAAACTAAAAATAAATAAATTAATTAAAAAAAATCCATGAGCAGATTGTCAAGAGTTGAAACTCAGTGACCCAAACTTTAGAAAATTTCAACCTTCTATAAAGCTAATGGCTGGTCAGAAATGTAAAACGTGGTGGACACCTACAGAGAAGGGATAAATTGCCCACCATCAGTGAAGATAGGTGATGATGGTGAAGATGATGATGATGAAAAAGCCAATAGGAGTACCTACAGACATTGCCACGATCTCCATGCTGGTCCTCATTCCATCTCCTATCTGCATGCTATTTCAACAATTCGGCTAGCAGCTGCTGTGGGGGTGAAAAACCAACAACAACCAGCTCACAGAATGCAGCAAGCTCAAGTTCTTTTGATCTGCTTTACTAAGGAAAGCAACGTTAAGGGGTTAACAACCTTACTTTAATCCAGCATAAAAAAAATCATTCACTTAGTTCAGGGGCAAAAGCCAGCACCCTCAACTTCAGAGCAAATACAAATTACAAACATACATTTATAAACAGACCAAATACAATTCATAGTTACCAACATCAGAGTTCAGCTGGGGAACTCATAACAATGGCTGGCCCAGAGTCATGCACACCACCACGGCTGTGGGTCAGAGCTCCCAAAAATAGAAAGCCAACCTCTGGTGTTATGTCTTTTTCAGGGTCAAGGGCGAGTCACACATGTGACTCACCCACGTGACCTAAAATCGTCACAAAAATGTGACTTAAATCCACATGGTCTAAAAGCCTCTGATGTCAGAAACATGCCACTCAAACCCATGTAAACTCAGTTTTCCCTTGAGGTAAGGAGGTCATCAAGACTCCTAATTTAATCAAGGAAATAAAGACCAAAGTCTTCAAGGTCACTTGGTTGAATTAAGTGCTAAGAACTCATTTCGATTGCCAATACACATGCCTTTTCACATACTACATGATACCTGGAATCCCCCTTAGCACTGCAAACTTCTTTCCAAGTTCAGTCCTAATGCCAACTGCCACATAGGACTTTTCCTGATCCCCCTCCCCAATCCGAATTTACGTTGTGTCTTTTTTGTATTTGTTTATATGCACGTTATTCCCCTCAGTAGAAATGTTTGCTCCTGAAGGACAGAAGTTTCATGATTGTCTTCATAACCATAATGTCAAGCCCACTTCCAGACATATGGCAGGTGCTTGATAAGTTGTTATAGATTAATCAGCTATAATAAGAGTATTAATAAGAATACATGTGAGTTTGACAAAGTTCATTCGACTAACAAACTAGACTAAGACGGAGTAACTTTCTAAAAAGCTGGTAACTCCTCTAACCATTATGACTAGATACCTTGCTCCCCAGCATTTGACATAGTGGAAAAACATTTCAGAACCTGAATATGAGGCAGCTGTTGTGAACTACTGCACTGCCACTGGGCAAGAGTAGAACTCTCCAGGCCTCTCCCAACTGGCAGGAAGCAAATACCGCCATGACAAAGGGGCTGGAGAAAACTATTGAAGACCAGAGAAAGGATATTCAAAGATTGTATCAGTAGCTAGCTCCCAAGTAGAAAATTAGCAAACTATATTGCTAAATTAAAGGCAACAGTATAGAAGCATGCAGTATGGAACGAGGAAAATGGAAGCACCAGAAACTCCTGATCCCCTTAATTAGCAAATTAAAGATGAAAGTCAAATATTAAGGGGATCTAAGGAGCCAAGGCTATACAAAGAGCAAGATAAAATATCAGAATCAAGAAAAAGACTCACATAGAGACACAGATAAACAGAAACAAAGATGGAGACAGTAGAGAGGTAGAATGAGAGATAGAGATATAGAAACTCAGACAAAGAGAGAGGGTGGGGGAGAGAGAGAGAGAGAGAGAGAGAGAGAGAGAGAGACAGAGAGAGAGAGAGAGAGAGAGAGAGAGAGAGACAGAGAGAGTGAAAGAGAGAGAGAGAGGAAGACAGAGACACACAGAGACAGAGACACAGAGAAGAGGAGAGGAGAGAGAGACAGAGAGAAAGGGAGAAAGGGGGAGAGAGCAGGAGGGGGAGGGAGAGAGAGAAAGAAAGAGAAAGACAGAGAGAGAGAGACAGAGAGACAGAGAGAGACAGAGAGACAGAGAGAGAGAGAGACAGAGAAAGAGACAGAGAGAGAGAGACAGAGATAGAGAGACAGCCTCTAAAGAGGGAGGATGTGAGAAAGTTATGGTGAAACACAACAGGACAATTTAACCAAAAATGAAAAATAATTCTTGTACTATTTATATAATGAATGCCAGAACAGTTATGTCAAGAGTGGTGTCTGAAACTCGAGTCTGTCTGCAAAAATGAAAAGTGATGGGTCAGGATAAGATACAACTATTGGCTTAAACTTTTCACAGTAACACATAAATTACTAGCAAAGCAGCTTAGCAGCTTCTTCTCTGATGCCAGTCTGATCCCATCTTTCTTAATGGCAGCCATCAAATATATTTTTATGTTTATAAAATACATTTTTATTGATAGATTTTGTTTTTTATATCATAATATTTTCTCTCAGTGTTCATCTCCTCCCGGAATTTTATTCCATATAATAAATAATATTTATAAAGAAAAAAAGAAAAGGAAAAATAGGGAAGACTGATGAATACATCCCAAACTCAGAAAATATAAGAGACATTTCAAACCCATGAACTTCCCACCTCTGCCAAGGCTTAGGGTGTAGGTGTCTTCTCATAGTTCTTCTTCTTGCACAATTCTAAAGTGTTTTCAAAAATGATTCTATTGATTCCCAGCACTCCCCACAAGGCACTAGAGTGTGTACCTATCTTCCCACAATCTCTCCCATATTGACTCTTTCCATTTTGGGGTCACATCTGCCAATTTGCTGGATAGGAGGAAAACATCAACATCACTTTGCCATTACGTATATACTACCAGATATGAGGCTGACAGTGATCACTCCAGATATATGCCAATTATGCACACACCCTGTACGTGAAACATCCACAGCTTGGATCATTAAAAAATCTATAAACAAATGCAGAAAAGGCAGTATGCTCACTTGGAGCAAAAGGGATATGTCAAAATGTCCTGGAAGAGCAAAGAACCACAGTGCACCATCTATTTGAGGATTATTGAATCAATTACCCAAAGCACCCTAATGTTTACACCACCTCTGTTGATTATTCCCAAGCCTTTGACCCAGCCCTGCACTCATGGCTTAGTCATGTACCGCAAATATATGGTATAAGGCAGCAGAAATAAATCTGTGACTAGGAAGAGTAGTAGAGAACTTGATGTCCATGTGGAAAATTGTTCTTTATTTAAACCATGCCACTGAAAGTATAATGTCACAAACAATGGTCATAAAAGGTGGCATGTCCCAAGGAGTTTGTTTACAGATTCTTTTCTTCACTTCCCAAGCAGCTTCTTTCTCTCCAGAAATTCATCCTTCTGTGAGATGAGATCAACTCTGAACTCTCCCCTCCTCACATCATCTCTTTCCTCAGCTCCAGGACTTCATCAAGCTTCCCCACCCCATGCTACCCTCTCCCCCTGATTTTGATCTTTGCCTTCCTCTATGAGATTGTGAGTTCCTAGAGGATAGGGATTGTCAAATGCTTTTCTTTGTGGCAAATTCCTTGGCACATAGTAGGTGTTTAAAATGTTTATTGACTCTGCTTCTATCCTTATAAACTTTCAAATTAATTTATCATTTCTGAATAGAATTGAGTATGACTTTCAAGTCAGAGAGGGAGTCATACATTATATTAATCACTTGGTTTGCATGAATAAGATGTCATAATAGGGGAAGCTAGGTGGCATGGTAAATAGAGCACCAGCCCTGGAGTCAGGAGGACCTGCATTCAAATCTGGCCTCAGACACTTGACACACTTAGTAGTTGTGTTACCTTGGGCAAGTCACTTAACTCCAATTGCCCTGTCCTCCCCCCTCCAAAAAATATGTCATAATATGGTTTCCTTGAAAAGCACAGTAGACAGCTGCTTCATCTCATATTGACTTTCTCCAATGTTATAGAAAATGTCATTTCAGCTTTAAAAATGAAAAAAAATGTTAATGTGAATTAGGAAAGAATAGAGACTGAAGGATTTGAGCTTGGATGAATTTGAAAAAAAAATGAAGACAATACTTATAAAGACCTTGGTCTTCTTCAGGCAATCCACTTGGAGCATAGGGATATTCAACAGTATACTGAGTCTTTATATGTCAATAGATTCATTGGCATCCTGAAGCCAGCATTTAACTTGAAGAATAGATTTAGGACAACTAGCCTCATTGGACTATCTGTCAGTATCCATATGTCACACCATAAAATGGATGGCTATGGATGTAGGTGATGTCCAACCCAAAAAGAGTATGATATTAATGAAATATGGGGCTCATCAACAGAGGTGATCTCACCCAAAAGGAGGTAAAGTAGTAAGAGCTTTTTTCAAAGCATACAATCAACAAATCTCCAGAAATACTTTTGTAATAAACAGGTCTTATTTGACAGTCCAAGAGTCAAGGCTAACAGTAGTGTTTTTTTTTTCTGTGATGGATTCACAAAAATACCAAAAATCCAAGAATGGAATCAAAAGTTCTCCATGCACAACATTCTCATGCATTTCATCAATGATACGTAGACGTGGAAACAACAGAGGAGTAGCTAAGCTATGTGTACTTGTTTATAGAAAAGGATTGAGGTGATGAGAAAGACCTAGGACAAAGTCATTGCCCCCAGAAATAACATAAAAGACATACTCGAGGAGCATGGAGATAATGATCGATAATTAATATAAAATGACATGGTGGAAACTATGTGTCATATGTCAGTAGGTTGTAAAAATGTAGGCTCTATCACATACCTAGAAATGATCAAGTGGCTCAAATCATTCACCAAAAACTTTGTATCTTTTATAAAGAAATATATGACAAATTCCTGTACTACAAACAAGCATGAACACTTTGACAGGTTAAGCCAGGCCAGGAGGGATTGAAAATTTCAAATAGTCAAATTCTGAAGATACAGTGGGGACCAATTTCAGTGAGTATGCAAGATGGGAGTAATGTGAATGCACAGAGATGCTCAGTTTGGGAATGTCCTAGAGATCTATGCTTAGGTCTATGCTATTGAATATTAGAATCAATAACATTCATAAGGGTATAGAGGTATATTGACTACATTCGTAAAACCAATAGGGAAGGAAGACACAAGCTCTCAAAGTTCTTTGAGGGCTTAGAACACTGAGCTGAATTGACACAAGTGAAATTTCTCAGAGAGAAGATCTAAATCTTGAACTTGGGTTGCAAAAATCCCCTCTTGAAGTACAATATATGGGATATAAGGTTAGGTAGCAGTTTATCAAAAAGAAATCTTCACGGGACAACTAGTATCAGTATCAAGGACACAGTACCCAGATAGGTGCTTTTACAGATGCTTGGAATGATCCAAGTTTTCAACTGCAAGGACATCTTCTCACTGATGAAGTTGATTGTAAACAATGTAAATCCTCAGGAATTTCTCCTTTTGATGTAATGTCTATAGAAAAGCATATTAAAGTATGCAAACAATGGACCTGTAATTTTTTAAAGAATGCAACATTTTGAACGAGGAGAGAGCATTTCCCTGAACATTGCTCATGAGAGAACAAGCAAACACTTATAAACATTTGACACTGTGGTAAGTGCTGGAGATAGGCCAAGTCCAGTCAACAAGCACACATTATGCACCAACTGTGTGAGACAGTCCTTGCCCTTAAGTAGTTTACAGTTTAATGGGATTATGGGGTTAGAAGTAAATGTTTAAAACTTCGTTCTGAAAAAGAAAGGTACAAGCATGACACACTTTTAAGTTTAATCTTCATTATCTCTTTAACTCTCTCACTTCTAGGCAATCAGAAAAACAGTCAAATCTTGATTTGTAGCATTTGCTGATTTCTGAGATGTAAATGCTCACACTGAAAAATTAACAGTTGATTCTCTTGAGCCCATTGGAGCTGCTCCAACGCATCCCTGAATGGGGGAGACAACATGCAAATGATGATGTACAAGCAAGTGATCAAGGGAGGAATTTGCTAATCTTAGAAAAAAAAAACATATCAAGAGTAGAGGGGGGATGGGAAAGGCTTTTTATATTTTTTAGCATTCCTTTTTTAAAAATTCGAGTTTCAAATTCTTTTCCTCCCTCCAGCATCTCCACGACTCATTGAGAAGGAAAACAAAATGATACCCATTTTACATATGAAGTCATCCAAATCACATTTCTATATTAGCTGTGTCACAAAAACAAAGAAAGAAAGAAGAGATGAAAGAAAGAAAGAAGGAAGGAAGAAAAATAAGGAAAGTGAAAAAATCTTCTTTAATCTTTACTCATTGTTTATCCGCTCTCTCTCTTGCAGTGGAGAGCATTTTTCAACATGAGTTCTTTGGAATTGATAGTGATCATTGTATTGGTCAGAGCAGCTAATTTTCTCAAATCAGATCATCATTATAATGTTGCTACCACATTGTGTACAATGTTCTGGTTCTGCTCACTTTAGCTTGCATCGGTTCATATAGATCTAAACACATACATGAAAAGGGACATGTATTATCTCTGTGTATTGCAGAAGTATCTATCTATACGTATATGCATATGTATAGTAAATACACAGATGTCATACTGTATGTGTATATCTATATCTATATGACTCCGTGGAGATAGAAGTGAGAAGATTTGACAACTGATTGTATATGTGCAGAGAATGAGATTCCAAATTCAAGAATTCTACTAATGTTGCAAACCTGAGTGACTGCAAGAGTGGTGGTGTGCTTGGCAGTAATTGGAATACTGGGCAGTGGGATCAAGGACATGTGTGAAGTATTTGATCTTGGTGAGAGAGTCAATGTCTTACTCAGATATTGGAGTGGAGGACAAGGTTGGGGGTGATATGGAGGGATTGTGTATCAGGTGAGGAGGAGGGGAGTCAGTCAGTCAATAAACATGGATTAAGCACCTACTATAAGGCAATAACTGTGCTAAGGTTGGGATACAAAGAAAGGCAAAAGATGGTTCCTGTTCTTGAGAACCTTTCATTTTAATGGGGGAGAGAAGAGGCAAATAACTATGTACAAAGAAGCTACATGCAGGATAAACAGGAAATAATCAAGAGGGAAGGTACCAGAATAAAGAGGAATTGGGAAAGACTTCCCATATAAAGTGGGATTTTAACGGAGACTTAAAGAAAGGTGGGGAAGCCAGGAAGTGGAAATGAGGAGGGGGAGGACATTCCATACTTGAGGACAGTGAGAGCAAATACCCAGTCTGAAGATGGGTTTTGTGTGACAGGAAGGGCCAGCGTCATTGCATCAAAGGGTACATGCCAGTGGGAGGGAGGGTGGTGTAAGGTCCAAGAAACCTGGAAAGATAAGGATGGGGAGGTTATGAAGTTTAAAGTATGTACTCTTTTGGAAGAAAAGTAATCACCTTTTAAATACCAACTCCATTTTTTTTCAGGAAACTTTCACTAGTTGGAAAAGATACTTTGGAGTATCTTCCCCAGACCTCTCCTATAAGAGGCCTAATTTCTTTGGTTTATTTTATCTCATCATGGGAATGCATTTTATCTGTTTTTACTAATTAGTGGAAAGAGTCTTGCATTTGGGGCAGATGACCAGGGCTCTGCATTTACCTCTGCCTCCAGCTGGTTGTATAACCTTGAGTAATTTATGCTCGTCTTTGGGAGACTTTTCCCATATAGCATGTGACAACATGCAGTGTGACCATTGGACTCTACAATGCCTTCAAATTCTAATTCCATGATCCAGACTAGGGCATTGAACCCACAGATTTACAGCAGATTGGGTCTAATAATAAGCAACATGAAATAATATAAATGTTTAATTTGGGCTTAGGGAGAAAGAAACCTTATGCAAAATTTCTATCCCTTCAGGCAATGCAAATACAGATCACTTATGTGATTACTTCAAACAAAGGTCAACTTAGGGGTTTAAGAAAATATAGCTAAAACTATTAAACATTCATGTAAAGGAGAAGTGTAGGCAGAATGCTAGAATTTAGACCAGAGAATTGGAGACTTATTCAATCACCAAGCCTGTGAAGCAAGCCACTTATTTAATTCAATATTTCTCTTTGGGCTGTTTGGAGAGAGAAAACACACACACACTGTCTGTAGCACAAGCGCACACACCCAGTACCATGATCATTTGTTGTCCTGGCGAAGTCTATCTATTCCAAATATGAATTTCCCCCCAATCATGTAAAAAAAAACTGAAGCTTTCGAGCAATAGTGTAAATTGCTTCCATTAGTTCATTTCTATGAAATCATGTAATGGCCCATCATCCCGCTGGCTATAAAAGCAGGAGATAATGATGCTGTTGCTGCTGGTTTGGTCATTAAACTAACGTAAATCTAATGGTGAAATAACTGTAAACTATCAATTAGAAGGATTACCAAACATAAGATACTGTCTTGGTGACCTCCCTCACAGTCAGCTGATGCTGGGGGATGGGCGAGGAAATTTGTTAACTGACTGAAGACTAGTGATGTTGAGCTGGGGATGCCAAAGCACAAAAGATGCAGAAAGAGACAATGATGACAAAGTCCAGACTCCATGCTCTTCTTGGCTCCTGATTTAAAATGTACACATCGTCAAGGGAGCTGAATACAATCTTGGGGAAAACAATAATTTGGGATCCAAATAAGACTTCATCAGAGTTAGAAATCTGGACCCACTGCAGCGACATGTTTACCAGACGATGCTAATTCTAGTGCTTGAGTCTATTTCTTTGCCTTTTACCCTTAAGTGTGTAATATGAGACCATGTACCTTACCCTTGGTCGTACTTCTCACTTTCTTGAATGTTGGATTTCTGGTCTCATTAGAGAGGCAAGTCTTTGTTACTTCCTCCAAGCCTAAGGGCTGGCTTCCAACTCCTAAGAACTCCAGCTGAGGTTTAGGAGTTTTGCGGAAAGCCGCCTTCTGCCTGAGCCACTCGGGGGGCTTGTTCGTGCTTAGAGCCCGCTACTGCTCACTGCAAACACACTCAGATGTTTGCTCTCATCAAAAGGATTTGACTCGATTTGTAAACTCCAAGATTTGCCGAGCCTTTCACGGTTTAATTTTCTGTGATAAGAAGAAAGCAAACTTGAGTAAACTAGCCATGGCCCGTGTTAAGCTTACTGTACCTAAGGGCTGATGGGCCTTTTTCTCCTGCCTTGAGTCCACATTCCCTGCAAGGCAAGGCCCAGTGATAATCCACTGGAGGTGTTTTAGAAGGGATTCTTGCTATTGGGCTGATTGAACTACTTGGGACCTGAGGTCCCTTGTAGGGACAGGTTCTGTGTCCCTGTAAAGACACCTCATGTCTGGCTGCAGAATCTCCTGGTATTCCCAAGGTCCAAGACTGGGCTTGCTAAGGCTCTCTAGACATGTGATCCTCAAGCTTCTCTTGAGGATAACTTTCTTTCTATCCTCCATGTTTCTTGCATGAGCCAATTTGTTTACATCATTATCACTTAATCTCCTTGAAAGTGTAGGCTAGTTTTGTTTTTGTCTTTTGTTACTTTAAAAAAAATTTCAGAGGCTTCTAGGTGGTACAGTGGATAGAGCACTGGATGTGGAGGCAGGAAGATCTGAGTGTAAATTCTGCCCCAGAGTTTTACTAGCTGTGTGACCCTGGGCAAGTCCCTTCCCTTCTGTCTGCCTCATGTGTAAGATGGGGATCACAATAGCACCTACCTCTGAGTGTTTTGTGAGGACCGAGTGAGATACCATATATGCAGGACTTTGCAAACTTTGTTGCTGGGCATTATTATCTCAATGCTTAGCATTGTCTTAAACTTCGATCAAGATCTTAGGCCAAAGCCTTACTGTGGTGGCCAGGCCTATGGATTACATCCTCCTGGAGGGCCTTCTGAACTGGACAGTGGCTGGGCACGGGCCTCAGGACAAACTCTGGGTCTGCTGTCCCAAGACTCGCCCCAGATTGCTGGATGGCTTTATTGGTGCCACTAGTCATGAAGACACTCTGCTAAGGAGCAGGGGAGCAGATCTGTGCGTTGTTTGAACTAGCTTCTGCTAGTCTGGCCTTGATCACACTTAGTCCATCCCTCGTTTCTGGTTATCATTTTCTTGTCTTCTAGTCACCTTGAATAAGTGACCGAAGGTACTTTAGATTTAAAGCTAGAAGTATGAAGTCCCACATATGTCCACTCTGATACCTGCAGCAGCTGAAGACTCTTTGCCTACAACTGGGTTTCTTCTGTTTAATGAAACTAAACACAAAAGGTGGCCCTTAATGGGAACTGTTGCTTCTCCTCTATGTTTGCTTGGGCATCAGTTGTCTGGGCTGCTTTCAGCAGGTATCCACGGAGATCTCCAAGCACAAAGCTTTCCAGGTTCTGAGCCTTGCCTCTCATCCTGGGAGTGATACCATTACAGATAAAGACCTGTCTGTAGACTTTTCTGCTGAAGATCACAAGACCCTTTCATGTCCTCCCGAACCATTAGCATTTCAGGAATATTAAATCTAGAAGATATTCAAGCTTCCCTTTGGTCCATGATAAAGGCGTTAATGCATTTATAGAGGGAATGGGAGTGGGGAACTGAGCCCCACAGTCATTGTCTGCAGCAGCTACAGGTTTTCTGAAAACCCTATCAACAAGGTCTGATCTATTTGAGCAAAGCAAAGCCTTTCCAGGGAAGAAGCTGAGAGGGAAATGGGAGGCCAGCCGTGAAGAGAATGGCTTATTTCCCTTTGAATCTTTTAGTCCCAGAAACGCGCCTGGTGTCCTGTGACATGAATTTTCAGAGGTATTAGGGGACTTGCTCAGCAGGGCTCAACCCCATACAATTGGCTACAATCGCTTCAAAGCTGCCCAGGGGATCCTTATTACATTAACTCTTGGTAAAATCTCTCCTGCAGTCAATCTTCCTGACAGCCCACGTCACATAGGCTCTGTCCCCCTACCCATTAACTCTGCTCTGAGCCTGGAGGGATTTTCCATTTGTAGAAGGACTGACATCGAATTATTCTGTGATAAATGTGTGGCTTAAATTTTTTTAAAAGCACCTTGAAAATAGATCTTTTTTGAAGTTTTAGAGGTACCTGTCCTTCTTTAATTATGGTCGTTGGGTTATCATCAATGTTGAACTCTAAAGGCCTAACTTTTTCAAAGTCTCCAGGTGCTCTGGGCTCCATTATCAGGCTTGGCTTTGGCTGCCTGGCTTCTGCTACAGACTTTGTCATCATGCTTTAGGCTCCCCTGAGCTCCTGGTCAATCAGGAGGGGTCCTGTGGAGGGGTCCATGGCCTTGCCCATTTCTCCTCTACTGCTTAGAATCAGCACAGCAATTTTCCACTTGGTTCCATTTTATAAGAATTTCTGGAGTATGTATGATTTTGGGGCACTAAACTAGGTGCTGGGAATGAAAAGACAGGAACCAAACTGGCCATGCTCTCAAGGTGCTTATCCTCTGCTTTATCCCAATATAAGGGTGCCTTGCTTCCCAATGAATCACAGAAGGTACAGGCATCTTACATCTCTATAGAATCAGTCAATCAATCCAAAGTGACACTGATGTGAATACCTTGTAGAGAGAATTGTAGAGCTCATGGGAGATTTGGGTCATTGGAGAAAAGCAGATGACATCACACAGGAAATATCTTGTGATTGCTCAGACAGGATTGGTTAAATCCTGCATGGTGGTAATTATAAAAAACAACCCAACTCCTTTACAACCAGTCACTAGAATGGTGATGGAATCAAAGAGGAAAAAAACAAGGAAACAAACAAAACTACAAACAAACAAAAAACCTCTTGAGAGGGAATTGGCCTTGGTGGAGGGGGAGGGGAGAAAAAAGTTTTCTTTCTGCCCTTTCTTAGAGGCAGCTAGGTGGCACAGTGGATAGAGCCCTGACCCTGGAGTTAGGGTAGACCTGAGCTCAAATTTGACCTCAGAAACTAGCTGTGTGACCCTGGGCAAGTCAACCTGTTTTCCTCATTTTCCTCAACTGTAAAATTCAGATAATAATACCAGTACCTACCTCTCAGGGTTGTGGTAAGCAGCAAATTTGATAATAATTGAAAAGTGCGTGGTGTGTAGTAGGTACTAGAGACAGGCTGACCAGGTGATGATCTAGTGCCTTCCACAAATGTGGAAGATGAGGAATTGGTTCTCTCTGGTGCCAGCAGAAGTGTCTGCTGGAGTGGGAACCACCCCCAGCCCCAGAGAGGCAGTGACAGTATGTGCTGAGGAGAAACTGACCATGGCAGGACAAGTTCCAACAGTCTTGGGCCAGCTGAAAGCTGAAGGGAATTCCTCACCACTCCATAGAGGCAGAGAAGGCTTCTGATAATCAGGAGCTCCTATTCAGACCTTGGTGCTCACCTTCTCTGGTACTTGTATCTTATCCATTTTGCTACAAATTGGAGTTTAGTAATAATCATAAGCATAAACATGTACGATGCTTTTACTGTCCTTACTAGTTTTCTTTCTATCCCGGGTCCCAGCCTGTTTAAGAGAAGAGGACATCCCTATCTGCTTGATTGACTGCTCATTTTAAACAACTCTCTTTCATTCTCAAACATGTTTTATAAATTCTCCTTACAAAAGCTAATCATGTCTGGCTGATAATTTTGGGGAAGCAAATAGAGAGGCTCATGGGTGACAGGATTAGATGCTGTTCCCCTTCCCCTGCCTCCAGCCCCTAAGATCTATTGCTAGACTCCTGAATAGAGCGGTAGTAGTAGTCAGCCATTTTATAGAAACCCAACCTGCCAGTGGGAGTTGGGGTCAGAAGAGCGAGTGCTATGGAGGTGCCATGCCAACAAGTTAAGACTAATACAACATGATTTGGGGATGTGCAGCACTTATAACTGAGGTAAAAAGACTTTTTCTTTTCTTTTTTTGGAAGCAGCATTTGAGCTGATGTTTGATGGAAGCTAAGGTTTCCAAGAGGTGGAGGTAATGATGGAGAACATTCCAGGAGAAGGGGTCAAAGCAAAGAGACAGGAGACTGATTAGCATGTGGGAGGGATTACAAGTAGTCCAGTGTGCCTGGGATCCAGAGCATATTGGGGGGATTGTGTAGATCGGCCTGGAAAGACAGAAGTTGGGGATTGTCTGGGGAGGATTTTAAATGCCAATCAGAGAAGATGGGATTTTATCATCAATATTACTGGGAGCAATTGGAACTTCTTGATATGGGGAGTGACAACGTCAGAACTTTGGCAGCTCTGCGGCAAATGGAGGATCTGGATGCAGGGAAGCCCCCCCTGCCCCCCCTTTTTTTTCAACCATTGAAACATTGTTCATTTTCTTTCTATTACTAAATGCTACAAAGAACCTGAGAGGGAAATTTAAAAGATGGATTCCAAATTACAGCAGTCTTAATCATTAATTCTAGTCTTCCACGTAGAGGGAACAGACTTTCTTTTTAATTTTTTTTCTTCTTTGATCTGAAAGGATTCCTCTACAACTCATTCCTTTTATTTGAGATCCTGTTCCTAGAATCAATCTATCCCTTTTTAAGTTTATCCCAAGGTTTTTCATCCACTTTTCCTAAACCTGATGCCTCCTAAAATTCACAATTTTCTTTACAAATGAATCAAGTTGTGATGAAGATAGGAGAATACTTGGATTTGACTTCTTCCTCTGCTACCTACTACTTCCAAAACCAAGGGAATACCGTCTAAGTTCTCTCTGCCTCAGTTTCCTCATCTAGAAAATGTTAAGTTTGGAGTAGATGATCTCAAGTCCTTCCCAGCTCTGAATCTGGTTCTATGGCTTCTCCACATAGACTTTATGTAGCTCCATTTCAAACACAGAGACAGCTCAGGGTCACACCATTCATACCTCGGACTGGTTCATTCTGAAGAACAATTTGGAATTGGGCCCCAAAGTTACTAAATGATGCAGACCCCAGACCCACCAATACCTCTAAGAGGTATATACCTCCAAAGAGATGAAAGAAAGAGAAGGTCCTGTTTGTATAAAAATGTGGCGTCTCTTTTTGTGGTGGCAAAGAAAATGGAAATCAATGCTTATCAATTAGGGAATGAATGAATGAAGTATGGTTTATGAATGTAATGGAAGAAACAATGATGGAAATGGTTTCAAAGAAATCTAGGAAGACTTGGATCCTGATGCAGAGTGAAGTGAGCAGGACAAGGAGAACCATTTCTAGAATAATCACAACATTGTAAAGACAAACAACCTTGGAAGGAAAAAGCAAAAAAACAAAACCAAAAACAACCAAACAAACCAAAACCCAACATGGATAGACCAAATGAATAACAACAGTTCTAGAAGACAGATGATGACTCACATCACCCACCACCTGACAGAAGACACAGATTTTTTTTGAACATGGATAATACAGGGTTTTGTGTTGCTTGAATGTTCATTTTTTTCCAAAAGTTTTGCTTTTCTTCTAAATTGGGAAAGAGGTGGGAGGGAGAGAAAATGTATCTGTGTGTGTGTGTGTGTGTGTGTGTGTGTGTGTGTGTGTGTGTGTGTGTTTGGTTATTGAAAAGTATCATTTAAAATAACCATCCTAGAGTGATTCAGTCCTTCAGGTGGTTTTCATATTAAGACTCTTCCTACCTTTGGCAGGGAGGTCACTTTCACTTATTTCTCAATAATAGGTGTAGTTCACCATAGTGTTGATAATAGAGAATACCAATTTTAAAAGGCGAGGAACATCGGAGCTTGGCCATTTGACAGAACATGGTCAATGGTTTCTCACAGAACAGGGAGCTGAAGCACCTCATTTCTCATGCCTCCACCCACTCTCAGCCTTTTCCCCTGTAGCACAGCTGCATCTTGGAGCAACAACGCCTCCGACTTGTTTAATATATTCAATGATAATTTGGCATTGAAAACTAATTAACAGAGCTGTGGGGAATGAAGCTGGCCTGCCTAATTGGAGGTGAAAGCAGGAGGTGGAGAGAAGATTTCAGCCAAGGAAGTGTGAGATAGGAGGTATCCTAACTGTTTAGGGTGTTTGCTTTTAACCCTTTCTGCCCTGCTAACCTAATATGTGAGGCTGGTAAATTCACTGCCTCCTCCATAAATGCTCCATCCTAGTGCCAATTTTTCAGATTTCTATCTACTAAGCTCTAAATTTGATATCAAATAGGCCTATGATCCAAATAATCTCAGAAATTTATTCCCCATCTCAGAATAATTTGGTGAAGCTAAAGCTGTTGAGATGACTCAAGAAAGTCTGTCTGCTTTGGACATTTGTGAAATCTACATCACTGTGCAATCAGTTCTCAACTTCCTAAGCAAGATTGAGAAACAAGGAAGACTACATGTTGCAACTCCTTAGTCTTCCTTTTAGTTTGTGCCTTTACCAGTGCCACACAGCGTCACTGTTCCCAGAGTATCCAGCCCTAGTTCACCCTTTCCCAAACTGGCTTCCCTTCCTTTGCTGCACCCTGGTTTCTAGACCAGGCCTCTCTGCCCTCCTCCACATACTCAGAGCTTCTTGGACTCTACTGAGACAATCAAATGCTTGGTGCTAATAAGACAAGTGATCAATGCTCTCATTTCTATGGACTTTAAGCCCTTCTGGGCCTGGAGACTGAAACTCATCAAGGAGGTCTGCTCTCGGGTATCTACCCCCTCTCAGGAGATAGGATAGTGCAGTGAAAAGAATGCCACAATTGGAGTTAAGAGGATATGAATTTGAATGCTGATGCAATTATTTACTATCCTTATGACCTTGGGCCAGTGACTTAAATAAAACGGGCCTCAGCTTCCTCAACCATAAAATAAGGGGTTTCTATTAGAAGTACTTGGAATTTCTTTTAAGCTCTAGCTACATAATCACTTGGTCCTATTTATCCTCTGTTCTTTTCAGTATGTTATCCTTGGTGTATCAAGCAAGCCGCATAAGCATTGAATGACTTTGCCTTCTCTATGTCAACTGGTAAATCCATCTTATCTATAACATATGCAGAACACTCTGCAAATATTAGATCACTATCTATTCATTTAATATTTTTAGTTTTCAGCATTAATTTTCACAAAAGTTTGAATTACAAATTTTCTCCCCATTTCTACCCTCCCCCCCACTCCAAGATGGCATATATTCTGATTGCCCTGTTACCCAGTCAGCTGTCCCTTCTGTCACCCCACTCCCCACCCCATCCCCTTTTCCCTTACTTTCTTGTAGGGCAAGACAGATTTCTATGCCCCATTGTCTGTATAGCTTATTTCCTAGTTGCATGCAAAAACTTTTTTTGAACATCTTTTAAAACTTTGAGTTCCAAATTCTCTCCCTTCTTCCCTCCCCTCCCCACCCACCCTCCCTAAGAAGGCAAGCAATTCAACAGAGGCCACATGTCTATAATTATGCAAGACCCTTCCACAATACTCATGCTGTGAAAGACTAACTATATTTTGCTCCTTCCTATCTTATCACCCTTTATTCAAATATCTCCCTCGACCCTGTCCCTTTTCAAAAATGTATACTTTTGATTACCACCTCCCCCATCTGCCCTCCCTTCTATCATCCCCCCTTTTTGTCTCCTTCCTCTTTCTTTCCTGTGGGGTAAGATATCCAATTGAGTGTATATGTTATTCCCTCCTCAGGTCAAATCCGATGAGAGCAAGAATCACTCATTCCCCCTCACCTGACCCCTCTTCCCTCCAAAGAGAACTGCTTTTTCTTGCCACTTTTATGTGAGATAATTTATCCCATTCTATTGCTCCCTTTCTCCCTCTCTCAATATATTCCTCTTTCATCCCTTAATTTGATATTACTTTTTTAGATATCATCCCTCCATATTCAAGTCACCCTGTGCCCTCTGTCTATATACATATGTATGTTCCCTTCCTCTACCCTAATAACTGAGGTCTCATGAATTATACACATCATCTTTCCATGTAGGAATGTAAACAAAGCAGTTCAACTTTAGTAAGTCCTTTGTGATTTCTCTTTTATGTTTACCTTTTCATGCTTCTCTTGATTCTTGTGTTGGAAAGTCAAATTTTCTATTCAGCTCTGGTCTTTTCACTGAGAAAGCTTGAAAGCCCTCTATTTTGTTGAAAATCCATATCTTGCCTTGGAGCATGATACTCCATTTTTCTGGGTATTCTTGGTTTTAATCCTAGCTCCTTTGACCTCCAGAATATCGTATTCCAAGACTTTGAATCCCTTAATGTAGAGGCTGATAGATCTTGTGTTATTCTGATTATGATTCCACAATACTCAAATTGTTTCTTTCTGGCTGCTTGCAGGATTTTCTCCTTGATCTGGGAGCTCTGGAATTTGGCAACAATATTCCTAGGAGTTTTCTTTTTGGGATGTATTTGAGGAGGTGATCTGTGGAGTCTTTCAATTTACCCTCTGGCTCTAGAATATCAGGGCATTTCTCCTTGATAATTTCTTGAAAGATGATATCTAGGCTCTTTTTTTTTTATCATGGCTTTCAGGTAGTCCAATAATTTTTAAATTATCTCTCCTGGATCTATTTTCCAGGTCAGTGGTTTTTCCAATGAGATATGTCACATTGTCTTCCATTTTTTCATTCCTTTTCTGTTCTGTTTTATAATATCTTGATTTCTCATAAAGTCACTAGCTTCCACTTGCTGCAATCTAATTTTTAAGGTAGTATTTTCTTCAGTGGTCTTTTGGACCTCTTTTCCATTTGGCTAATTCTGCCTTTCAAGGCATTCTTTTCCTCATTGGCTTTTTGAGGCTCTTTTGCCATTTGAGTTAGTCTATTTTTTAAGGTGCTATTTTCTTCAGTATTTTTGTTTTGGTCTCCTTTAGCCAGTCATTGATTTGTTTTTCATGGTTTTCTCACATCATTCTCATTTCTCTTCCCAATTTTTCCTGTACTTCTCTAACTTGCTTTTCCAAATCCTTTTTGAGCTCTTCCATGTCCTGAGACCAGTTCATGTTTTTCTTGGAGGCTTTTGATGTAGGCTCTTTGACTTTGTTGACTTCTTCTGGCTGTATGTTTTGGTCTTCTTTGTCACCAAAGAAAGATTCCAAAGTCTGAGTCTGAATTTGAGTCCGTTTTCATTGCCTGGCCACGTTCCCAGCCAAGTACTTGACTCTTGAGTTTTTTGTTGGGGTATGACTACTTGTAGAGTAGAGAGTACTTTATTCCAAGCTTGAGGGGCTGCACTGTTGTTTTCAGAGCTATTTCTACACAGCAAACTCTGCCACACCAGTGTTCCACTGGTGTTCCACTCCCAAGAACCACCAACCAAGACCGGACCCAGATCTTAAGCAGGCTTTGCACTCCTGCTCTGATCTGCCACTTAATTCCTCTCACCAGGTGGGCCTGGGGCCAGAAGCAACTGCAGTTGTAGTTTTGTAGCTGTGCCACCTCTGCTGTCCCTGGGGTGGTGGCTGAACTGCTAACTCCTTTCACTCTGTCCCCCCAGCTTTTCCCACTAATCTTCTTTGTTGTCTTTGGTGTTTGTGGGTTGAGAAGTCTGGTAATTGCCCCAGGTCACTGATTCAGGGTGCTAGGGCCTGTTTCTCCTGGCTTCTGGTCTGGTTGGTCTAGGCTTAGCTCATGCTGGACTCTGCTCCCCTCTGCTTCTAGCTCCGTGCACAATAAACCTTACCCAGCGACCATCCAGGCTGTCCTGGGCTGGTGCCCAGCTTCCCTCTGCTGTTTTTAATGGGTTCTGCAGTTGTAGAATTTGTTCAGATCCAGTTTTTATTGGTGTTTGGAGGGTCCTGGGGGAGATCCCTAGGCAAGTTCTTGCCTTTCAGCCGCCATCTTGGTTCCACCCCTCACCCCTCAGAGCACTATCTCCATGCTAGGTATTATCACTATTTACCCACAACAAGCCTTATTGGATTCTCTTCAGCCCTGATGAGGTGCTTTGGCTTATACCCTAAGTTCTAACAGCCTCTGTTTGGGTGCCTGTGCCTGAACCCCAATTCCAAAACACATCCAGTTCTCAAAACATATTCTGTCTCAGGCTGTCTCTCTCTAGCTAAAGGGCAGCCTGACCCAACTTATCTCTGCTTCTTCCTCTGTAAGATTTCTAGATGCTGATAATTGACTGAACACTGAGTCATAACCATATTTACTATTCACTGACCTTTCTAACATGTATCTTATAGATAGTATTTTGTCTAACAAAACACTAGATGAGAAACTATTCCCTTTAGCCCCCACCGACCGTGAACTTTGTAATGTTTCACAGTAAAGACCATACCCCTAGTAACCCCACTGTGGCCTATTTCCTAGAAAACTCTGGGTAATATGCCTACGAGGTAGATACTAAATGTGCATGTTCCTTTAAGAACTAACCACTCCTTGAACACACCTAAACCACTCTTTACCCCACCCCAAACACCTAACTCACAGGTCCCCCTCCTTAATCCCCTGTTAGCTTCTATAAATATTCCCCCTTCACTTCCCTATGATTGCAGGTTCCCTAAGAACTCTTGCCCACTGAAAAAGCATAATAAATGTTTGCCTTCTTGACTGAAAGAATGCTTGTGCCCACAAATTCATTCCTCTCCCTGGCCTCTCCCTGGGAACTTTGGTTTGGGATCCCTGAATCCCTGGGTTTCTTCTCCCCCTCTACAGTCCCACAGTTGAGCTAAGCCTGGGCATGAACACATACTCATACTGTCCCACTTACACACCATACCTAATCAAAGCTAAACAAAACCTACCCTTTGTGGTATTCTCTTTATTGTTTTTTTTTTGGAGGGGGGGTGGGGCAGGCAATTGGGGTTAAGTGACTTGCCCAAAAGTCACACAGCTAGTAAGTGTCAAGGGTCTGAGGCAGGATTTGAACTCAAGTCTTCCTGACTCCAGGGCTGGTGCTCTATTCACTGCGCCACCTAGCTGCGCCTCCTTTGTCCTATTCCTATAACACCCTTTCCTTAAAGTAGCATTTACCTCCTAGGGTTGTTGTGGGGATTGATGGGATAACATTTGTAATGTACTTAGCAGATGCCTGCTACATATAGTTGGTGCTTGATAAATACTTGTTCCTTTTCCCTCAGTGTTTGTAATTCAATACTTCAAACATCCTTGAGTTGGTTATTGCATTGGGCCAGGGGGAGGCTTTCCTTGACCTGGTTACTGCATTGGGCTGAGGAAGGATTTCCCTGAAGATGTAGATCAGGGCCCAGCCCCTTGGGGACTCACGAGATGGTCTTTGTGATGGGGAGGAGTGTTATCCAGAATGAATGGCATAGGTAAGGTTGTCCTGATGGGTATAGATGGTAAACAGCGTATATTAAGAAGAAATGCATTTAGGAGTAAGTCCAGAAGCCAGAGGTAGAAAAATGTTATAGAATATTAGGGTAAACAGAGACAGCAGCAGAACTGAGCATGTCAAAGGCATAAAACAGAGATGACCTAGACATGAAATGGAAACAGGTGAGGAGCTTGAGGAACCTATTGTAAGCCAGGCCTAGTGGGACAGGATAATAGTGACAGGGAACCTGAGTGCTCATGGGATCTACTGGACTTCTCTCTGCCCAGAAGAACGGTAAAGCTGTTGTTGTTCTTGTTTTTCTTAGTGATACTTTCATCTTTTAACAGACAGAGGAGAGAACAAAGGCAAATTCTCTTTACAATGTGACTTTCATCAGCAAGAAGGGACTGCTTGAAGAAGTAAACATGATGTGAACTTTCTGAGCATCTGGGCCCAACATGTGTTCTTAATCTTTGAGATTAATTTCAAGAGAGAAATCTGTTGAATACCTCAGGGAGCGAGGATGGACCTGGGCTCTGAAACATTTTCATCACGTTTTAGGTATTGTTGTTCACCCTTCATTCTAAAAAAAGACCAATGATATGGGAGGGGGGGTGATGTCTTGACTTGAAAGTGAGTCAGAGACGGACAAAGTCATCGGCCTCTCTCTCTCTCTCTTCCAACATCATTGGAGTCCAGCGGCAATACATAGGTCAAGGTGACTGGTGATGACTCCAGATGCAGTGAGGGTCTCAGTTTGTATATAGCAACACCCATTCAGGGATTAAAGGCTAGGTAAGAATTGAGGCAAAAGATGGTCTAGTTTACCATTACAAAAGATTCCATGGGTGGGAAGAGAGACCCAGAACAGAAGGCAGAGGTCATATGCCCGTTGAATTGCAGATGAAACAGTGTTTGAAGAGGGAGCGAATCCACTGGTGTGCTTGCCCTCGTGCTTGCATCTCCACACATCAAAACAATTGTCAAGTGCATCAATCCTACCAATACCTTTGCCTGTCACCTTCTTCTTTTCACTGAGAAGGTCATTGCCCTCCTTCAAGCCCTCATTGCTTCTAACTTGGAGGGTGACAGAAGCCTTTTAGGAGTGCTCCTTTCTGTCAGTACCTCCCATCTCCCATCTAGCCTCCAGATCCTGACAAATGAATATTACTGCACTAACCGTATTAGCTCCCTGGTTAATATTCTTCTGAGGTTCCTTATTTCCTCTAGGGTAAAATCAAACTCTTTGTTATAACATTGTAAACCCTCCATGAGCTAGCTCCTATCTATCTTGTTGGCTTTATTTCATGTAGCTAGGTGACCCAGTAAACCGAGCACTGACCTTGGAGGTAAGAAGATCTGAGTTCAAATCTGTCTTCAAGTACATACTAGGTGTGTGGCCATGAGTAAGTCATTCATCTGCCTCAGTTTTCTCAACTATAAAATGGTTGTGAGGATCAAATGAGATACTTTTTTGAAAAACAATTTGAAAACCTTAAAGTATTGTAGAAACACTAATTATTATTAGCTATTAGTAACAGTGATAAATATGAAGTCATATCAAGGTTAAAAAAGGACCTCACAAATGCAAGAGAGGACACGTGTGAGGTAATTAATTTGACTGAAAATAATCCTGGGGCTGTAGTAGCTTCCTGCTCAGTTAGATAGATATAACATTTATTGAGCACTTACAGAGGGCCAAGCACTGGACTAAGTGCCAGGAATACAAATACAAGCAAAAAGAAAGACAATTCCTGCCCTCAAGCAGCTTACATTCTACTGGGTAGAGATAGTCCATAAAAGGGAATTGAAAAGAGGGAAGAGTAAGGAAGGTAAAGACTCCAAGATAGAGAGGCGCACATCTTGGCACATGGGTTGATCTAGGTATAAAGAGAGCATGGTGGCTGGTGTCGGTCCTTTCCCAAAAGGAACTTCAGACAGGAGTTCACCAACTGGAGGAAGAGACCATAGGGTTTGAGACATTGCCAACAAGACCAGTAAGTTGGGGCATAGATGGAAAGGTGGTCTATGGCATAGTGGGTTCGTTGCGATTTGGAGAGAGCATGGTGATTAGTATAGGCTCTTATTCAAATGGGGAATTGGTGAGGAACTAGTTGTGCTGGAGATATCTTGAACTAATCCCTAAGAGTCAATTGGTTAATTTTTTTTGTGTAAGCATATATGCTTCAGAAAATGGAGAATGCTACAAAGCAGGGCTCAATTTATTGTTTTGTTGATTGTCTAGAGTTTGAACTTAAGAAAGCAATGGAGAAAATGCTATTGGAAAAGAAAATTAAAAGTGTTAGTTGTTAAACATTTACAAGCTATTGCTGAGGAAACTCCTCATTATACATTATACATTAGCTTACCATGAAAGCTAATGTAAACAAATGTTGCCTTAAAAGAGTCAATATGTCCAAAATCAGGAAGCTGATACTTTCCTTATTCCTCTTTCCAAGGCAGATACAGATGATTTAATTTGGTTCTGGGCACCATATTTTAGGAAAAATATTGAAAACTTGGGGATCACACAGAGCAGGGTGATCAGCATGGTAAAATGTCTTAAGACCATGCCTTGTGAGTCTCTGATGAGGGAACATGGGCTATTTAGCAAAGACAGAGAAGACTGAGGAAGGCTATCTGTCATCAAACTTTTGAAAAGCTGTTATGGAGATAACAGATTAGATTTGTTTTACAGAATCAAAAATCATGGTTTCAAGGTTGAAAATGAGAAACTTTAAGCTTCTTGAAGCTTAAAAACAAAACTAAAGACAGCTGTCCCAAAGTGGAATGGATGACCTCGGGAAGCCCTGGATTCCCTCTCTTCAAGTAAAGATGCATAACCAATTGTTGTCACATAGAAGACAAGTTTTGAAATACATTTGGTAAGATAGCCTCTGCAGACACTTCTAGCTTCAGCAACTTTCAATATGCTTAAGTTAGGGGATGAAACCAAGTCTTTGGACTCCAAGTCTCTCCTAACATGTTAATGGGAAAAGACCTTTGAGCTCCATCTGATTCTCAGTCTGATTTGGTGGGATGTGGATTTGAGTCATAGGACTGCTAGCACCTCTTTGATCATGTTCAGAGCTGCTACTTGGCAGGAGAGTAAATACTTGGAGGCATTGTTTTTCAGATAATGGTAGCCTCCTGTAACACATCCTTCTCTCCAGATTCATGTGATCAATGACTACCATTTATAAAATGATGAGCCAAAGCTAGGTGAAGAGAGACACACAACATGGTGGGAAGAAGTTGGGCTAGAGCCAAGGACTTCAGCTTCCTCATCTGGCATATTGGTTTAAGAAACTTCTTTCATAGGGCAGTTGTGAGAAAAGGCTTTGTAAACCTCGAAGGAATTTGAAGACACATTGTAAATGGTAACATTTGACCTAATGCTAAAGTAGAGAGATAATCTGCAAAGCAACTTGGGTAAGAACACTCCAGTTTGGTCATCTCTTTGCTTTTGTGCCCATCATGCCCTGGTTCTTGATAGATGAGCTTTCACTTCCTTGTGGGTGGAGTCAGGCTTTCCTTTCTGGCCATTCACACATCATGACAACAACGTGTTCATATGCATCTCTTCCCAGGTCTAACGTGTTCGCTCCCATATTCGAATGTACTCTTCTTTACAGCAGGGATTGGTTTGCCCACTTTTATTCATGTCCCTAGAACTTAGCACAATGCCTGGTACAGCATGGGTGCTTAACAAATGCTTTGTTTTTCTGTCTTTCCAAGAAGACTGGGAATAGTCAGTCTGATATTAGCCTCCTTCTAGTAATCTGGACCATTTATAGAGAATCTTCCGTTTATGAAGAGATTTCATGTACAGCATTCCAATTGATGTTCATAGATGCTGTGTGAGGTAGAGAAGTTAGATATTATTGTTCCCCTTTTACAGTTATGGAAACTGAGGCTCAGATAACAAGATTACAAATGTAGAATTGGAAGAGACTGCTGAGTTTACCTGGATCACATTTCTCATTTTAGATATGGGGCAATTGAGACCCAAGACAAAAAAGTGATGTCTCTACAGGCAAGAGCCAGGATTTGAACCTGAAGGTATATTAACCTCAAGCCCAGTAGAGTTTTCACTGTAGCATGTTCTCTATCCCAATGAGTGTGAACAATTCACTGTCACTTTGTTGTTGGTGATATTCAGTCATTTCAGTTATATCTAACTTTTCATCACCCCATTTGGGCTTTTCTTGGCAAAGATACCAGAATGGTTTGCTATTTCCTTTTCCAATGGATTAAGGTTAAATGACTTGCTCAGAGTCACACAGCTAGTAAATGTCTGAGGCTGGATTTGAATTCAGGTCTTCCTGACTCCAAGTCTTGCATTCTATCCACTGTGCCATTGTTTTTTTGACTCTACAAATATGTGTATATTTGTGTGAGTGTGTACATTTTTAATGACTATGTAGTCCGCAATCAATAAAACTGCCTTAATATCTCTTCATGGTATCATAGTGTGGAGGTCATTTTTTGGTGTTTCAGGGTAATACTGGCACAATCACTGGTAAGTCTTACCACACTGGAAGGGCTTTAAATTCAGGCCCAATAATGAACCATGTATCTATTGCCATAGTAGCCTAAGGTAGAAAGGTCAGTCGTGGGATTGCTCACAAATGATTATGGATTTTTTGGTTATAGCAACTAAGAAAGACCACATAACAAGGTGGGAAGGAATTGTGATCCATGTGGGTAGAGGGAGTTCCCAAATCAATGGAATAATGGGTCTTTGAAAGGTTGAAATCAGTATTAAGTCACCATTGCTTGAAATGGAAGATTTTAAATCTATTAGCCACTCACTAGTAGACTACTCAAACTGGGCTATTGGACTTGGCAAGAGAAGGCATCTGGGTCATGCTTATGATTGTGAAAGGGAGTGAGCTTCTTTCTGCATCCTGCCTCATTGATCCAGCCCCACGCTGCTCATAGCATGCCATTGCTCACAGCCTCATTTGGAGACAGCAGGGCTGCTCTAATTGCTCTGCTCTCCCTCTTGGTCTTGCTGTTGCAGCCTTATTGATTAAATAGGTTATCTCAGCTCATTTGTCATAAGACACAGGTTGTCATTTCATTCTGTGAGGTCAGCCCTCATCTAATCAATCTCACTTGCAATTTTAACCAGGGTCCTTTTAGAGAAAGGCTTTCGGATGGGGTCCTTATTTCCTCCTCAGTGTCTTTAGACAGAAGGAAGATTATAACATGAAAGCGGCGGGCAAGGCTTCTTGTTGAATCCCCTCAGTGAACTCTGGCCAGAAGGGTTTAGTGATTACTGAACTGAACTGGACTAGTCTGCTTAAAGAGGTACTGAGGTCTTTACATCTAGGTGTCTCCAACTGATGGCTCCTATTGAAGGAGACTGGATGGGTGATACTTTCTTAGATAAATCTAGGACCAGCTGGCCTCTGAGGTTACTGCATCTTTTGTAAGATGGTTTTGGCATTGTTCTGACTGGGGGATGTGAAATAATCTCAGACTGAAGACTTCAAGGAAAGAAGGGTGGAGACTCTCTCTTTTTTCTCCTTTATCTTCCTGAACTACAGAATGTACATAGTCTTTATCTAGGAAGGGTCTGAAAGGGCATTTCATTTCTAATTTACTTAATTTTATAAAGGAAATCCAGAGAAGAGAAGTGATCTATCTAAGGTTGTATAGGTTATAAGTGGCAGAGCCAGCCTTCTGATTCTAAATTCAGGGCTCTCTCTGTGATACCACCAAAATGCAACACCATTCCCAACACTGGTTTTTCAAATCTTCAGGAATTCTCAAAGCACCACAATATTTTAAAAGAAAAATATGTTTTAATTCCTGATTACAAAAATAGATGACCTTTAGGACTTTTCCAAGAAGATACAGGAGGGTGTAATTCTCCCCTATATCTAACAAAGGATGATAAGACCCAGAGATTCCAGGAAGAAGGAGGTTAACATTCCCTTTATAATGCATCCTCTTTCCTGTTCATTTCTGGATATCCCATCTTAGGAAGGGTATTGATAAGCTAGGGAATCTCTTCTGGAGGGGAAATCAGTATGAAGAAAGGATCTGAATCTATGTCACATGAGAACTAGTTGAATAAGCTGATAATTTTCAGACTCAGTGAGATCTTGGAAGGAGGAGCACAAGAGTTCTTTTCTAATCCATAAAGGATTACTGAGTGGAAAATAAATTAGATTCATTTTATTTGGTACCAGATAGCAGATCTAGGAGCAATACACAAAGAAGTCACAAAGAGATAAACACACATTTCATGTCAGGAAAATCTTTCTAAAAATCCAAACTGTCCCAAATTGGAAGGAGCTATTTAAGAAGCAGTGGATTTGTCTTCTTTGGAGGCCTGTGGACAGAGGCTAGATGGCCACTTGCCAGATATTTTTTTGTAGGGTTCTTTTTCTCTTAAGAGTATGATTAGATGAGCAACAAGAATCTTTCCAAGTCTAAAATTCCGGAAAGTGTGATTTGTGAATGTCTCATGAACAGGAGCTGGAGTAATACAATGTCTTGGGGTAGAAAATCTGTTATAACAGTAAAACAAGCAATTTGCTAAGAAATGTCTTTGTATGGAATCACCATCTTCTTAGACAATAGCATTTGTGTTATGAGTATCCTATGCAGTGGGTGAAAGGACAAGGATGTTGGGGCAAGCAGGGAACATCTCAAGATGCTGAGTTATGCCCCCTACAGTATTGTTGAAAACATCATGGGAGCAAACACACAGCCCTGCTTCACTCCACTGATGAAAGGGAAAGGCAAGAGCATGATCCATTATCCAGAACCTGTGCAAACATGCTGTCATGTAACTGGTGTAAAATACTGAGGATCTTCTCTGGCAACCAAACTTTGCTATGATCTTCCTCAAGCTCTTATGACTGACAAAATCAAAAGCCTTAGATTGATAAACATTGCATACAGACTTCTGTTCTGCTCCTAACATTTCTCCTGGAGTTGTTGGGCAGCAAAAACCATATTGATTGTTCTTTATCCTTCTTACATTATATCGTGCTTGAGTTAATGAATGCTATGATCAAAATCTTGGCTTCATAAGTCCTTTGGAATTGTCTTAGATCATCGTATTGCTGAGAACAGCTGTCATTTACAGTTGTTCATCATACAATATTGCTATTACTATGAACAGTGTCATACTGGTTCTGCTCATTTCACTTTGCATCAGTCCATGTAAGTCTTTACTAGCTTATTTTCCATTTGTGTCCTCAGCACTTGGCCAATAGTAAGTGCTTGATTAATATTTCATTTATTCATTATTAGATTCCTAAATCTTTTTTTTCAGATGGACTGCTACCTAGACATATTTCCCCATCCTATTCTACTGATGTTATGTAAAAAAAAAATCCAAGTGAAAACTTTATATTTATCCTTGTTACATTATATCTTTTTTGAGTTAATGAATGCTATGATCAAAATCTTGGGTTCATTAAGAGATGCTTAGGGTATAGTATGATGAAGGTGGTGCTTCTGCTGTTCCATGGTCTGGCTAGGCTGTAGCTGTAATCCTGTGGTGAATGACATGATTTATTAAGAACATTGACAAGGTAGAGAGCATCAAGAATAAGGTGACAAAGATAGGTTCAGGTGAGAGATCATGCTATATCAGGGTTAGTTGAAGTATATGGGGATACTCAGCCTGGAGAAAGGTCTTGGTGGAGGTGGGGTGATCATTACAATCACCATCTTTAAGTGATCTAAGTACACTGGAAGAAGAATTAGTCCTGACTGCCTTGGATATAGAGGACATGAGTAGGAACAGATAACTGAAGTTCCAAAGAGGCCATTTAACATAATATAAGATAGGGGGCAGGAGAATCCCTCCAAATCAGCTGAACCAAAGTCAGCTGGGATGCCTTGGGAGCCAGTAGGTTCTCCTTTGCCAATTCCTGAAAGCCAGTCTGGATAACCTTTTAAAAGATTTGCTGTGGAAGTTCTTGAGTAGGTAGACATTGGATTAGGTGCCTCTGAGAGCCCTGGTAATTCTAAAGTACTTTGCTCAGTGAATCTATAGACATATTATGACAAGATATCTACTATAATTAGATTATTTTAAATGAAAGGCATGAATTTTCTTTATGAAAAATCTTTAATGACCTGATGATATTTTCCCAGAGCATTCAGGAGCAGCACAATGTTTTTCAGGGGTTGGGGGGGGTGGATCAAAGAGTTAATGAAATGCACACATCAAATGTTATTCCCTGTTCTCAGAGTGTACAAAGACATTACCTACTGAACATTTCTCATGCATAGAGATCTAATAATGGACAGTTTTTTATTTTAAAAAAGGGGCCAAAAATCACACAATTGAAGCAAGTACTTATTTACTGAGTGTTTTTGGAAGGGATTTGAAAATGTATTTTGGTCACTCAGTGAATAAGGAACAGGAGTCAAGTGGAAAACTATCAGCATTTACTATTTCCTTTATAAGTCTGAATAAAATTATACTCATGTGGCTTTGAGAAACTCCCAAATTTCCCCAATGGCATTTTCTCCCTCTTCTTATGCATAACCCTCCATCACCCGAACTGAAACATCTACTGACTCCCATAGCACAAAACCATTACAAAACCATTACATCATCTCATTTAGTCCTCACACACTATTCAAAATGATATGTTTCAAAGCTTTTCAGAAAGCACTGAAAGAATAGACACAGATCTTAAGGAAGGAGCCATGAAGAGATTTCAAGGGTTTATTCAGCTCAAGAATCTGAAATCTATGTTGTGAAAAATAACTTCCTTAACGGCCAACCAATAAACTGAGATTAAATATTATAAAAGCCAGCCCCCAGACACTATCCAAAGAGAATGCAGCTTGAATTAGCCATGCACACGTTTAAGATGAATGATTTTAATGAGATGGATAACAGCTAGGATGATAATAGCAATAGAAGAACATTTTTCCATGTCTTGTTATCTTTGGCCTTAAAAGATCATTCTGGCTGGGACCGCCTCAATTTTCAAGGAAATTATGGGTAGAGGTCAGGAAGTGTAGGCCTGTTGTTTTCCTATATGGCCATGAGAACTGTGGGTCTCATCATCTTTTCTCCTGCTGGGCATGGGTTAGCACAGTTACTATTGCCTTAAGGCCTTCACGGGACACTGCAACACAAAAAAGATTTAAGAAAGATGACAGGAAGCAGGACTTCATGGCCAGACCTCTGATGACAGGAGCCAAGAGGAGTGCTGGAAAACAGAGTCAAAAGTACAATTGGTTCCATACAACTGACTTTGGTTCAATGCCCATTTTGGGCAAAGCGCAGTGTTAGGCACATATCAATTCTCAGGGGTTGGGGGGGGATCAAAGAGTTAATGAAATGCACACATCAAATAATGTTATTCCCTGTTCTCAGAGTGTATAAAGACATTACCTACTGAACATTTCTCATGCATACAGATCTAATAATGGACAGTTTTTTATTTAAAAAAAGGGGCCAAAAATCACACAATTGAAGCAAGTACTTAAGTCTCTCTCTCTCCCAATCTCTCTCTTTCTTTCTGTCTCTGTCTGTGTCTGTCTGTCTGTCTATCTCTGTCTCTCCCTGACTGACTCTATGTCTCTTTCATTCTCTCTCATCTCTCTCCGTCTCTGTCTTTGTCTTTGTCTCTGTCTCCACTTCTCTATTCATCTTCTTTTCTGTCTCTATCTGTCTTTCTCTAGGTCCAGTGATCTCTCATTGAAACATTCCAAGGCAGTTCTTTTGATGTAAAGAGCTCCTCCGGGTTCTGAGACATCTGTTGAGCTCTGCCAAGTCCTCACAGAGCTATCACCCATTGGGAGAGAGATGAGACCATTATGACTAAAGGCCTGGGGGCTGAATCTAAGGTGCTAGGAAGAACAATCCTGATTTGGGCACCAACATATAGTGCCTATGGCTGCCTCAAAAGGTTTCTTGGGCCACCAATAGAAAGGACTGAGCAAGATCCAATCCTTTTAGGAAGGAGAAAGAGGCTTGTTTACTCTTCATAGCCCTCCTCCCAAATGGCAGTTTATGGGGCCTCAAATCAAACATTTTTAATTTAAATTAGAAACAAGCCGGCATCACAATCTTCTCGGTGTTCCAAGATTCAAATCAATGGGCATCAAACAAGGAACAAGTGCACGATAGTCACACTAGAATTCCAGATGTAGGATTGGAAATACAAGGAATAACAGAATTTCTGGGAACAATAGGTCAAGAGTGCTTCCATAATTATCAATGAGGAGGCTCATGGGGCACTTCCGGGTCATGCCAACAAGGACGAGCACAAAGGCGCTGGGAATTCAATTTAAAAAAAAATCTATTTAATTTAGCAAAGCTGTTAATCTCCAATCAGACATCAGCACCAGGAAAGAAAAGCACCAGGAGGGAGGCTGTTAGACTGAAAGGGCCGGGTTCTCTCTTGCTATTCAGAACACAGAAATGTTTGACAGGCTTGCTGAGACAGGGGGTGGATTCACAGCCAAGTAAAACCTGTTTCTCAACTTTAGCACAAACTCTCAGCCCTGCTTTCCATAAGCTCTGTGAAAAGCACCACGAGAGTCTCTCTGTTTGTGTTACAATGGTTTCCTTTGAAGGCATATCAGGTTCATGTTTCCAAGGACCATCATCAAGATTTCATCTAAGGATCCCATTCTGGGAAACAGGCATTCATGTCAGAGGCTCCCTCCTGCCAGGGAAAGAGCAGATTTACTTTGCGATCTCTCTCTCTCTTTCCCCCTTCTCTCTCTCTCCCAATCTCTTTTTCTCTTTCTTTCTGTCTCTGTCTGTGTCTGTCTGTCTGTCTGTCTCTGTCTCTCCCTGTCTGACTCTATGTCTCTTTCTCTCTCTCATCTCTCTCTGTCTCTGTCTTTGTCTTTGTCTCCGTCTCCACTTCTCTATTCATCTTCCTTTCTGTCTCTATCTGTCTTTCTCTATGTCTCTTTCCCTCATCTGTCTCTCTGACTTTGTCTCTGCCTTTCTGTCCTTCTCTCTGTTTGTCTCTCTGTTTCTGTTTGTCTCTCTCACTGTCTCTCACTTTAATAGCAATAGCATATATTTGACTGCATCACTGCACATGGCCTTTAAAAACTGTAACGTGTATCTACTATAATCAGACATTTAAATATTTTGACTAGGGAGAATATCAGTGTATGACCCTGCTCCCAACGTCGCCATCAACTTCACATGTGGATATTCAGGCTCACAAGGCTCACACCCAAAATGTGGTTCCATGACGATAGTGACCTTTTTAATGGAGTTTTAAGGTTTGCCAGGCAGTTTGCAAATATTACCTCATTTGATCCTCAGAACATCCCTTGGAGGTAGGTGCTATTATTGTCCCAATTTTACAGTTGAGGAAACTGAGGTACGAAGCACTTAAGTGACTTGCATATGGTCCCATACCTAGTAACTACTGGAGGCAACATTTGAATTCAGTCTTCCTGACTCTATGTCCAGTGCCTTACCCACTGTGCTACCTAGCCATCATGTTCCTTGTTCTCTACTGTCTGTCTCTATTCACCCTACTTAGATCCCAGCCTCTGCCAATTGCTCCTCACAGCCCACGGGCATCCTTGTTCTCAGTGGTACCCTCTCCTGTTGCTCAACTCTGAGTTCTGAAGCTCACCTCCTGGAGCTCAGGGTTGATTTCTCCAAATATGTTTTCTACCAGCTGGCTCTTCCATTTCCTTCCCTCCCCCACCCACAAACTCTCTCACAACAGGCTCCTCTAGAAAGATAATTTTGTAGCCTTTGGTCTGACTTAGACTCAAAACCATATGCCTGGGGCAGAGTGACTGTTTGGTTTGTTTTTGTTTCTTGATTTTTGGAAACTGTCAGTTTTGCAAATAACCCCAAAGTTATACTCTGCCACACAGAGGTTCTCTTTGGGTGGCTGTGGCAGTGTCTCCACCTTAGATTGCTCACACAAGAGCTTGTTTGCCTCCCTAGATGGTTCCCATTGATGCCTCCTTTTGGCCAGCTCCTTCAGCAAGCACAGAGTGCTGTACCTCCTTTTGGCATTATGGCCTTCTGCTATATCTTGTGCTTTGGAGTGGATACTCCAAGCTTCCCTCTTCATCCAGCTTTGCAATCTACATTTTCCTTTGGGGTACCTGGCATGACTGATATGAATTATCCCAGGCTAATTCTCCCAATATCTCCATAAAGGAGACGGAAAATCCAGGCTCCTCCCATTGTGGGATGGGCAGGGCCAACATCTGGAGGGAAACAGGCAAGCCTTCCTCATGGGCGGAGATTGGTGGTCTGTTCTGATCCGCTTCTTTGGAGAAGGTGCTCATATATGGAGGAGAGCTCAGATACACTGAAGCATCCAATACCCTTTACATCCTTAGTACCTCAGGTCACATGTTTACATGTGCTGGGATCTGGGGAAGATCCAGTGACTAAATAAGATCCAGACTTATCCTCATGCAGTGCATTGGACAATGGAGGTGATAAAATGGGAAATGGAGATAAGCTTGTTAAATCTCCAATGATGCTATATGTAAAGCACACTGTTTAGTTCTCCCTGTCTGTCTGTCTCTCTTTCTCTCTCTCCATCCTAGACTCTGAGCTCCAGACATTCCAGGCTTATAGAATCTCAGAGTTGGACCCCAGAGACACCTCATCTCAATAGTACCTGAGCCAGGATCTTCTCTACCTCATGTCCGGCACTTAGTAAATGCATGCCCATAGGGTAACAGGACACATCCATAGACAACCACACCACATAGTCACATGGCTAGATGCAAACCATGAGCTATATGGCAACTCAGAGTGGAAAGTCATCCCTGATTTGCCTTGACCCTGGAAAGAATCATAGAGGAGACCTCACTGAACTAAACTGAATTCCATTGCTTGAAGACCAGCCGTGGGTAGAGGCCACTCTTTCCCCTCCTCCCCCTAGAGGCAGCTGCTCCCATTTTGGGATAGCTCTAATAGTAAGACAATTATCCTTACACTAATTGCTCTTCCATGTAAGACCAGGCAGAATGCCTTCACATAGGGAACTTCACCAACTTGTTCTCCACTCTACTTTTTCTTACCCTGATCCCTGTGCCCACAAGGCTGCCCTTGCCTCTCTCTGCCTGACAACTTTTAGTCACATTTACAATCCAAGTCAATGCCAACCGCTGTGAAGCCTTCCCTTATATCCTTTCCTCAGATCCAGCAAGTGGGCCAGTGTTTGTACATCACTAATGTGTTTGTCTCCTATTCTGTATTGGGGCTCTCTGTCTGTCTCTTGGTGTGTGTGTGTGTGTGTGTGTGTGTGTGTGTGCGCGCGCACGCGCGAGTGCGCACCACCTCCTTGGCAGCACTTGCCTGCCTTCAGGGCTAAGTTCGGTGTGTCCTCCAGTGCTGCCTATTCTCAGCTCACTGTAGGGATTTAATGATTGTTGACAGAAGCAGGGCCAGGGTGGGGGCGGCGGAGAAAGGAGCCAGGCAGGGATAGCCTGGTCGGTTGGCAGGTCTCTCCTTCCTAGCCATTCAATGTGATGGCTTCTCCTCTTCCATGACTTGCATCATCGTTCGGCATGGTTCTGAACCTTAGTCTGCCCTACCTGTGGTGGACACAGGAGCATCCAGGCTCACAGGCATCAGATATTCTGAACAAGGAAGCAGTGAGCACTAACACCAGCAGGCAGAAGGCAGGAGGGGCCAATTCAAGTGAGGTTTGCAGGTTATTTTACTTTCGATTTGTCTGTCATTTCTGGGGTACATTAGGCTGTTGCTGCCAATCAAGTCCCATCTCCTGATGATTTCTCATTCCTTTGTTTCCCTTTCCATGGCTCAGTGCCCTCTATCACCCTCCTGTGGTACTCTTCTTGACGACGGATGTGTTCTTTGGACAGTCTCTGTGTAGAAGTCATGTCTGTCTATCATGATATTGCCCGTCACTCTCAGACCCCCTGATGAAGAGTATGTCACTGGAGGACTTATTAGAAGGGCAGCGCAGTCTTTATGGCCAGTCCCCGAGTGAGGCCAGCAGCTGCTGGCTGGCTCCCAGTAGCTGTTCTTCTGGGTAAAATAATGAAGGCACTAGGTAAGGCTCCCTCAGATTTTGCCAAGCTTCTGGCTAGAGGTCATCCCATTAGCTTCTGGCTAGAGGTCATCAGGGTCCAACAGCTAATCGTCACTTTCCTCTTCCTCTACCTGGAGGAGAAAAACCTGTAACTAGAATTAAGAATGACTTTGCAGTAAGAGAAGGTACAATGCTACAGGAGATAGCATCATTGTGGCTATGGCAAGGCTTGTGGCTGTTTTAATTGGGTTTTTCATTTCATTAGTGCGTGGGCTCCCCAAGAAGAAAAGCCTTTGACTAATGCGGCTGTTCACCTGCAGGTGCTCTGTAGTTACCAATCTCTGAAAATTTTCATGGGCTACGTAGAGGTTTAGGGACTTGTCCAAAGGCCACAGCATTCACATTAGAGGAAGGATGTCTGGGGTGCGAAACGTTCCTCTCCCAATGCCTGCTGGCAACTTCTCTGTGGTTTTTGGTCCCAGACAGCCAACTCGTAGTGTGGATGGAGGTTAAGGGATTTGCTCAGGGTAGGAGGAGGAATCTGAACCCAGGGGTCTGAGCATTGAGGTCAGTCCCTCTTTGTGACATCGGCTGCAGCGGCCTCCAACGGGGAGGTGCAACTTGAAATCCTGGCTGATTTACTACTTCAACAAGGGTAGACTTATGATTGCAATGAAAAGTTATGTTCATGTGTTGCTCAGGCCAAATATAGCCCTTGCTATGTCTGTAACAATCATGTGGAGTGCTGTGATCCTCTAGTGCCTGGTGGGACACAATCACATGCCAATACTCCACATGTCTCTAAGGATGTCATCGGTTTCCCTCCCTTCCCAACTGTGATCACACTTGTAAGACTTCATAGATCTTGGACAATAGATGGCCTTATCACCCCGTAGTCACCTGTTTCAAAAATTTGGCTAGCAGCTGTTGTGGGGGTGAAAGACCAAGACAAGCCCAACAACAAGAATGCTCCCAAAGCCCAGGTTCTTTTGATCTGCTTTACTAAGGAAAGCAACGTTAAGGGGTTGACAATCTCACTTTAATCCAGCATACAAATACCTTTCACTTAGTTCAGGGGATAAAGCCAGCACCCTCAACTTCAGAGCAAAATACAAACAAATTACAGACATTGATAGCCAGACCCAATACAATTCATAGTTACCAACATCTGAGTTCAGCCTGGGAGCTCTTAACAAGGGCTGGCCCAGGGTCATGCGCGCCACCACAACTGTGGGTAAGAGCTCCGAAAAAGAGAAAGCCAACCCCTGGTTTTACATCTTTTTCAGGGTCATGACCTAAAATCATCACAAAGAGGTGACTTAAACCCACATGATCTAAAAGCCTCTGATGTCCCAAATGTGTCACTCAAACCCATGTAAACTAGGCCCTCCCCTGAGGCAAAGACTCCCAATCTGATCAAGGAAACGAAGGCCAAACTCTTCAAGGGCACTTGGTTGAACTGAGTGCTAAGAGCCCATTTTGATTGCCAGCACATTTTCATTTCAACAATCGGGCTAGCAGCTGCTGTGGGGGTGAAAAACCAACAGAAACCCAACAACAAGAACGCTGCCAGCACAGGTTCTTTTGATCTGCTTCACTAAGGAAAGCAACATTAAGGGGTTAACAATTTTACTTCAATCCAGCATACAGACATCATTCACTTACTTCAGAGGAAAAAGCCAGCACCCTGAACTTCAGAGCAAATACAAACAAAAGGCAAACATCAAAAGTAGACCTTGTCTGTTTCAAAACCCAGTACATAGTTACCAGAGTTTAACAAAGTCCCAGCATCGGGGTTTACGAGCTGGAGGGCTCTTAGCTACAAGCTGCCCAGAGTCTCCACATCAGCTCACCACCAAGAGTGAGAGCCCTAAGCAAATGGCTCTGTCTTCCATTTTTATACAGTTTCATTATCAAACGTCATCTGAGAGACCAGAATTTAGGCTCCTATGATTGGCTCTAGAGTTAGCACCTCCCTTTAGGACCCTGGGAGCTTCACACCCACAGAGGCTTAGCACCTAGTAATTAGGGCTTTGGGGCAAACTTAGGAGCAAAGATCTAATCAGGCCTCTCTTAGTTATCCCCACCTGGGGCCCCACCTCAGTTACCAATTCACACCCACATAGTTTTAGCACCTAATAGGAGTTTGGGCCTGGGGCATAGCACCTAGTAAGACTCAATCAAAGACATTTAATTAATCATTTTTAAAGCAGTAAGAAAGTCCCAACCTAATTGATATTACATCACCGAGTCTGATCCTTTGAAAACTGGGCTGGACTTGGCCTCAGGCCAAGGCCCGACCAGCTGACTATCATTGGGCATGTGTCTACTCCCTTCAAGTTAGATGTTAATGTTTTTTGCTGTTGTTCAATCATGTCCAACTTTTTATGATCCCCATTTGGGATTTTCTTGGCAAATATGCCAGAGTGGTTTGCCTTTTCCTTCTCCAGCTCATTTTATAGGTGAATAACAAGCAAACAGGATGAAGTGACTTTCCTAGGATCACAGAGCTAGTAAGTGTCTGGGGGAAGCTTTGAATTTAGGAATATGTGTCATCCTGACTCCAGGCCCAGCACTCTATCTACCATGTCACCTAGTGGCCCTCTGAAACTTTCAAAGTGCTTTGTGTACCTGAGTGATTCCAAGGAGTAGAGGTTGGCTTTGGTGTCTGAGGACATGAGTTCAAATGCTGGATCAACCCCTGTATTACCTTCACCAAGTCAGCTCACTTCTCTGAGCCCCAGTTTTCTTACCTATAAAATGGAGAAGTTATCTCAACCTTTAAGTTCCCTTCTGGTTCTAAATCTCTTGCTCTTTAATTTTGGGGTCATCAGAGCAATCCTTTGAGCTATGTACCTCCATCTAATTTTTTGGGAGGAGGAGAAGGGGAAAGAGAGAGAGAAAGAGAGAGAGATAGAGAGAGAGAGTGAGAGAGAGAGAGAGAGAGAGAGAGAGAGAGAGAGAAGAGAGAGAGAAGAGAGAGAGAGGGAGAGTATGGTGAATGGTGTTTAACTTGCACTCAGAGGACCCCTCAGGCCAAATCTCAGCTCTGCCACTTAACACCTGCATCACTATTGAAACAGAGCTCACTTCTTGTAGGCCTTAGTTTCCTCACCTTTAAAGTTAAGGCATTTGATTCCATAATCTCTAAGGTCCATTCTAAGTATAAGCCTATAATCATATAACCTTCCTCCATTTTACAGACTGCGATACTGACGTGCCATGAAGCTAAATGATTTACTTAAACATGCCATTCCAGTGAGTAGATCTCTAGTCAAAGTTATAAATGACTTTTCCCTTTCGGCTACTCCATTATTTTCTTCAACACATTGCCCAGAAGATTTCAATAATGAAGATTAAGGAAATTAAAATAATTAAATCTCGCTGTTTTACCTGCAAGTAAAGTTATTGGCTAATGGGAGATTTATTGAGATGCTAAAAGCTACCTTTTCATTGACACGTCTTAAGGTAATTATGATCTACTGCTCCAATCACTGTATTCCTAGCACCCTCTTTAGAATCAGTCTTTTTGGGTTGCCCATTGCTAAAGATTACAGTCAATCCCAGTGGAAAGAACCTTCGATTTGACGTCAGAGAACCCTGGGTCACATCTAGGTTAGTCATTGCTACATGACTTTGGACAGATCACTCTGGGCTTTAGTTCCCTCATCTGTAAAGTGAGGGATAAATAAGATGAGCCATAAGGTCCTTTGCAGCTCAAACACTTGTAGAAAATCCAGTCTTCTAGAAGGCCATGGACCACAGATTCAACCAAGTTATGAGGATGAAGGTATGGGCCCTTTGGGATTACTATCTAGCTAAGGGCAGAAGACCTCACCACCAGCAGGCTGCACATCAGAGGCAGGAGTTTTGGCTCATACTTCTGAAGGATAATTTAGTCAGTCATGGGTGGGATGGGGATACTGTGATTGGACAAGGACACTTATCTGAGACAATCAAAGATCAGTTGGTGGCTTGATATTTATTTCAAGTTATGAACCAGCTAATTGGTGGAGAGGCAACATCAGGCAATGGAAAGGCCTTAGAGTCAAGGAGATCTGGGTTAAAGTCCTGATTTTGTTTACTGGCCGTGGGGCCCTGGCTGGGCCCCTTAGCCTCTCCATATGCCCAGAAATCTGTAAAACTTATCTATTTTGGAGCTTTCTGCTAGGGAAGGAAATTATTTCATTTGTTCTTGTTAGTAGGCCCTGTTAAAAATGGTTCCAAAGAATCTATTTTTATTTCAGGTGTTGTTGTGGTTTAAATGCAAAGTGTACTTATAACCAAACAATAAGCTGAAACTATAAGAAGGTGGACAGAAAGGAAGAGTATCTAAGGTTTGGGATGGAAATATCTAAGTTATAGTCATACACACAGATATTCACATGTATTGATCTATATGTAGGTAGGTAAGTACATGTAAATACCTACCTTTCTATGGATCTATACACACACAGTAAGACAGATACAGAGAGAAACAGAAACATATAGAGGCAGAGAGAGACAGAGAGGGCACATGGAGCTGAAGTTCTTTATGTTACACATAATATTACAGAAAATAAAATACTTGATCTTATTAGATTTCAAAAAAGTTATCTTTCTCGAATTTCATGAAAGCAATGGATTTATAGAAATCTAAGTATGTTGGTGTCTGGTGGGATGGTCATGTGATATCAATGGGGCTGTTTGGTACAAATGATAAAATGATGGAAGTAAAAGAACTCCTGGGTCAGCAAGGTAAAAAAAAAAGCTGATTTAATCGCTGTTTCAAAGAGGGAGAAGAATTAAAAGGATTGTAATCTAACAGTGATGACATTGTCAGTATGATTGGTTTCCTTTTGTACATCTTAGATCTGCAGCAGGGAATGAGGAATAGCCCCAAGATTAATGGCTCTGGGATGGCAGCTTTCTCTAGAAGGTGAATGGCTTCTTGGACATCTAGACAGATGAATGTTTCCATCTGGGGAGAACTTTTACTGAAAAGGAAATAAATGATAGCCATGAAAGAAACAGAATTAAGTACTTTGATACAGAAGATCATTCTTTTCTAAACTTTTTCATTCTCTTTCAAAACTTTCAGAGTCTGTGATTTCATTGGTGTGGGCATACCTTCTTCCCCTAATGCTGTGTGTGATACATCTTCTGGTGATGGACCTACTCTTCCAGGGCTGTGGGGGTAGATGGGATACTTTGCTCATGGCCAGTGTGATGGTGAGCTTTTCTCAGCTTAGTGGGGCTTCCTTTCCACAACAGACCCACAGTGCATCACTGGATCTCTACTTGGGGCCTATAGGTTCTCCCAGAGCTCATCTTTCTTTGGCCCTGCCTTCAAGAGTTGAGGGTCACTTTCTTGCTATGAGGACTGTAGCAGAGATATAGAATCCTTGAAGCCCTGAATAGTTCATCTTTTGCCTTTGGTCCCATGGGATCCAGCATCTGCTTCCCACCTGTGATGCATGACATGAGTTAGGTGACCCATCACAGGGAAATCTCCCCATGGTATATGTGCCACCAGCTGCAATTCTATAGGATGAAATGCTTAATCTCTTCCCCTAAAACATTTTCCACCAAATATATTATTATGATGAAGGTAGGAGGGAATAAGATAAATGCAGAGGCCCAGGGCTTTAAGGGCCCCCAGGGATCCATGTTAGAGCAAAGCAAGATAGACAACAGGGTCTGGATTGGGATAAAGGGAAGTTATCCCTGTATATAGCACCAGTGAGGGAAGAATGTAGCTGTGAGCAGAAGACAGGCACAGAAATAACCCTGGACAGAGAGCAGGGATCCCCTACATGGTACATGGACTCTGCTACAGCCTCTCACCATGTGGAACCAACTTCAAGGAATGATTGGCCAAGTCCCATTGCCTCAGAACCCCATTACCAGTGAGTCAGGACCAGGGACAGAACTCCTGCTGCTGTTGCTGCTTCTGACCGTTGCTTCCTGGGAAGAATGAAGAAAGCAAATATCTGACTTGTTGCTAATTTCTACATCTTCTTTCTCTTCTGTAAATTATTATGATTTGGTTACAAGCTTTCAGGTGGTAATTCCCTTCCCCTGCCCCTCCCATTAGCTTTTTCTTCATTCTTATCACCCTCTGTTTCCTCATCCTTATTCCCCTGTGTCCTCCTCCTGCACTGCCATGGGACTCCATAAATGAGACTAATTGCCCTTCATCTTTGACCCCTTCTTAAACTCTTTCCATCTTTTGGTAGTCATGGAAACCCCAACAGCCATAGAATTCATTGTGTTGATCACCTCCCTTTTCAGTTCTGGGATAAATTTCTGCCATGCCTTTACCCCCAATACAGACCAGGAGGAAAGTGCTGAGAAATCCTAAACCTTCCCCTCACTCCATTTCCTACCTTGTGTCTCTTGCCATCACTAAATATCATGTTCTCCTCTGAGCCTCAAACCACTCATCTATAATGCCCTGTCCAGGTCCACACTACCTTTCCCTACTGGACTTCCAAGTCATTTTCTGACACTTCTGTCCCTAGCTTCTGGCTCACTTTCTCCCTCTTCTACCCTAACCTTGTCCCCCATGTGGGAACAATGTACAGAGGCAGCTAAACAGTGTAGGGGGAAGACTACTAGACTTGGAATCAGGAAGTTATAATCTGGGCTCAGACACATAGTAGTTATTTGACCTTGGGCAAGTCCCTTAATGTCTTTCAACCTCAGTTTCCCTATCTTCAAAATAAGGATAATAATGACAGCTATGTCAGAATTTTTTTGGTGAACAATGAGATAATATGTGTAAAGTACTTTACAAACCTTAGAACACTATGGAAACTATATGTCATCATCATCTTCATTATCATCATCATCATTGCTGTTATTGTTGTCATTCATTACATGCAGATGCCCCCTCCAGTTTATCAGTCTTATCAGTTCCCAAGACGTAGACATGGCTCCTACTTTACTCCTTGCACAGACTGCCCTCACTGTCATCCACACCTGTCTTATGCTCAAGATCCAGAACTCTCTGAATACAATCTTCCACTTCTTCCTGTACCTTTCTCATCCTTAATTGATTCTTTTTCCTCCTTGTGATTTTAGGAATTCCAGCACTCTATACCGTCTTAGATCATCCCCTGAACATCAGGCTGACTTCTCTTCCTTTGCAATTTTGGCCTTATATTTTACTAATTCAGTTTGACACTGCCTTCTCTTCTCACTACCATTTGTTTATTCATTCATTCATTCATTTATTCCTTCCTTCCTTCTTTCCTTCCTTCATTCATTGCTCCTAGCTGCTCATTCATTACCAAACTACAATGCTTACAACCTACTCCTCTTGTATTCTTTTCCACTCTGCCTTCCCCTCCTATTCTGCTTTCCGTAATACTCTTCACACACTCCCTTCATATTAATCTTCTTCCTCTTAAACTCCTTCCATCTTCTTGCATCCACAGATTGCTGATTGACAGATGTTTCTGGTGGGAGTCACTCAACTTTGTCCAACAGACCTCCTCAAAATGTTTGATATCAGATCTCTGCCCAAGGTAACCAATCCTGCTCCTCCTTCAAGACTCACTTGCTGTTCCATCCCTATGGCTTCTATTCTAATATTTTTCTCTTTCTAGTCACCTTCTCCCAAACTTCTTTCCTCTGCAGCAAAGGGCCTTACCATCTACTTTAAGAAGAAAATAAAGGTCATCCACCTTGAATTCATTCTTCTCACACTTTCTACATGTTAAAGCTCTTGACCCCATCTCCAATTCACTTCCCCTTGGCTCTTGTGTCCATCTGCCAACCTACCCTAAATATTTTTAAGACATAGAGTTCTTTCTGGTCACTCAATATTTAAACCTTAGAGTTATCTTGTAGGGAGGGTGAGGGAGGCCCAGAGGAAGAGTTCATGCCTCCAGCATAATTTTTAACTCTCTCTCCCTAACCACATAGTCCAATCATTGACCAAACTTGTTTGATTTTACCTCCACAATATCTCCCTCATCCATACCCTTCTTTCTTTTTCCATTGCCATCATCTAATTCAGGCCCTCATCACCTCTTGTGTGGACTACTGTAATATTCTTCTTCAAGGTCTGGTAAGAGAATTCTAGGCCTTTATATTGTGATACTCCTAGTGCTTGACAGTAACAGACCTGAACATGGCCGTGAGCAAGCTTCTGCAGTACAGATGTGGTGGTTGGGCCCACTCTGTTTTTGTCTCTGCTCTCAGAGAATAACCTAAGGCAGAGGCTTTCATGGGCATATGTTGGTCTTGTGAGGGGGAAAGCAAGGGATGATTGGTAGGACATTATCTATACTAAGGGGCCCCCTAGAGGTGCCAGTTATAACTCTGTGTGATACTCCTTTCAGAGATTTGTCAAATCACGGTCTCAATATCGGTTGATCTTTGTATCCTTCTTCTACTGTTTATATCTTTCTTCCTTATACTCTAGTGTGTGTGTGTGTGTGTGTGTGTGTGTGACTGTTTCATGGCCCTTCCCAGTGTAGAAGGAAGGGAATGTGGCATCTTCTAAAGGAGGGCCAGTGGCCTTTCTTTGTATCCCTCATTCAGTCCAACATAACAGAAAGCAATTCTATTTCTGCTTTTCCACATACAAAGATAGCCCATTCCCCACCTATTTTACAGGGCTATTAAGAAGAGTGTGCTTCTGGTCTAAGAATTCACTATCTCACAAAAACTGCTGCGAAAATTGGAAAATGGTAGGGCAGAAACTGGGCACAGACCAATATCTTACACCATATACCAAAATAAAGTCAAAATGGGTTCATAATTTAGGAATAAAGGCTGATACTATAAGCAATTAGGGAGAGCAAGGAATAGTTTACCTATCAGATTTATGGGAAAGCAAAGAATTCATGATGCATCAAGAGATAGAGAGCATTACAAAATGCAAAATGGATAATTTTGATTATGTTAAATTGAAAAGTTTTTGTATAAAAAAGGCAATACAACAAAGATTAGGAGACAAACAGAAAATTGGGAGAAAATCTTTGCTACCAATGTCTCTGATAAAGGCCTCATCTCTAAAATATACAGGGAACGTAGCCAAATTTATATTAATACAAGTCATTCACCAATTGATAAATGGTCAAACAGGCAGTTTTCAGAGGAAGAAATTAAAGATATCTATAGACACATGAAAAAATGCTCTAAATCACTATTGATTAGAGAAATGCAAATCAAAACAACTGCTGGGTACCACATCTCACATGTCAGATTGGCTAAAATGACAAAACAAGAAAATGATAAATGCTGGAGAGGATGTGGGAAAATTGGAACACTGTTACATTGTTGGTGGAGTTGTGAACTGATCCAGACATTCTGGAGAGCAATTTGGAACTTCACTGAAAGGGCTATCAAAATGTGCATACCCTTTGACTCAGCAATACCACTGCTAGGGCTGTATCCCCAAGAGATCACACAAGTGGGAAAGGGATCAATATTTACAAAATTATTTATAGCAGCTCTTTTTGTGGTAGCAAAGAATTGGAAGTCAAGGGGATGCCCATCAATTAGGGAATGGCTAAACAAGTTGTGGTATATGAATGTAATGGAATACTATTGTGCTACAAGAAGTAGGGAAGATACGGACTTCATAATAACCTGGAAATACCTACATTGTATAATGCTGAGAGAGTGGGGCAGAACCAGGAGAACATTATACACAACCACAGATATATTGATTCTGTGATGACTAACCTTGATAGACTTGGTTCTTCTCAGTAACACAAGGCTCAAAGACAACTCCAAAGGACTCATGATAGAGAGAGCTATCTACATCCAGAGAAAGAACTATGGAGTCTGAATGCAGAGTGAGGCAAATTATTTGCTCTCTTTTTTTTCATTTCATTTCATCCTTCTCATGATTCATTCCATTGGTCATAATTCTTCTTTACAACTTGACTATTGTGTAAATAAGTTTAATGTGAAATTATACATAGAAGATATATCAGATTCCATGGCAACTTGGGGAGGGGGGAAGGAGGGAAAGAAAATCTGGAACTCAAAATCATGTGGAACTGAGTGTGGTAAACTAAAAATAAAAATCTTTAAAAATAAAACAAAAAAAGTAGAATGTACTTTAGAAATGTTAATGTCGTATAGATAGAGGAATACAGAACACTGAGCACGGGAGTCAGAAGAACAAGATTCAACCCATGGTTCTATGGTTTATAAGAGATATATGTCCTTGGACAAGTCTCTTTACTTCTTTGGACTCAGTTTCCTCCTACGCAAAATTGAAAAGGTTGAGGTTGAGGATCTCCACTGTCCTGTTCAGCTGGAAATCATTGTCCTGAAAAGATGCTAGAAGGACAAAACAAGGGGTGTGCTCCTTTGAGTCAGAGGACAAGGTTTACTTGGACAACAGGAACACCTTGTTGGGCATCCATTTTCCATTTCCATGATGTTCCCATTGTAGCAGCTCACATTTTTAGGTGCTCCTCCATGCCTTCTCAGATCTGAATTATTTCTCGAGCTGGACAAAGTCAGTGGGTATTTTGAGGAAGCAGGGGTAGCCAGCTGATCCAGTAGTCAGGGCAGGGGTCAAAGAAAAATTCAGAGTCAGGAAGTTTAGCAAACTGCCTTTGTAACTCTCACCAATTTCCAGAACACCTCCCCAACCTCTTAAGGCAGAGCTGGAACTACATCCCCAAGGGAGAGTTTTAGGCAATTCTGTTGATGGTAGAGGATCCTGCTCATAACACCAGCAGTGTTCAATTTCCCAGTGTTTCTGACAGGAAAAGAACATGCTTTATAGGGAGAAATGTCTTAGCTGGCTAGGATGGGTCAGTAGGACTAGGAAATCTACTTTATGCCACTGGAAAAAGATGGTGGAGAAAGTCTGCACGGATTTCTAGCATGACCAAAGACCTTCTCAGGCTAGCAAGGAGCCCTGAGGGTAAGCTTTGTGTAGAGGATGCTCTGACTATTGCAGGGTAAAGGCGAAGATGGCTGGAGAATTTGGAGTATTACTAGAGATCCCAAGCCTCAGTTACTAATTTTCCAAGGCTTATCATTTCCATCCTTAATAACTCAATGGATGCTTGGTATCATCCTTTTTACCTCCATGTTCCAGCAAGCAAATTGAAGTTCAATGAGAGGTCCACATCTTCAGCATCACCAGCTGTCAATTTTGGAGGACTTCTTATGGAATAAAAGGCCCAACTGGTAGTGGTTTTTAATATGATTTATCAGATTTTGGCAGCAATATTGATTATTTTACATTGTTAGGATTTCAGCATCTAGGACTTGATTACTTCTGAGCATTGTCTATTATCCTTCCCATTGCTTGTCTTTGATGACCATGTTATTTTGCCCTCAAGATTATAGTACTAGAATCATCTGTAATCATGCCTGACCACATTTCTGGAGTAATTTAAGATGAATGGTTGCTTATTAATTGAGTGAATTTTTCCAGGATTGTTTTCACAAAGAAAGACTTAGTGTGCCTGAATTGGTGATTAAGTTGGGACTTTCTTACTGTTTTAGAATGATTAATTTAGTGTCTTTGATTGAACCCTACTAGGTGCAAAGCCCCAGGCCCAAACCCCCATTTATTAGGTGTTAAGCCTATGTGGGCGTGAAGCCCTCAGGGTCCTAAGGGGAGTTGCTAAGACCAGAGCCAATAGTAGGAGCCTGGATTTTGGTCACTCAGATGATGTTTGATGATGGCTAAATAGTGTATAAAAAGAAAGAACAGAGCTATTTGCTTGGGGCTCTCACTGTTGGAGGAATGTTGATGTGGAGGCTCTGCGCAGCTGTAGTTAAGAGCCCCACAGTGTGTAAACCTGGATGTTTGGACTTTGTTAAACTCTGGTAACTATGCATTGAGATTTGAATCAGACAAGGTCTGTCTGTTGATGTTTGTAATTTGTATTTTCTCTGAAGTTCAGGGTGCTGGCTTTTCCCCCTGAATGGTATTTGTATGTTGGATTGATATAAGATTGTTAACCCCCTTAATGCTACTTTCCTTAGTAAAGCAGATCAAAAGAACCTGTGCTTGCAGCACTCTTGTTGTTGGACTTGTGTTCCTTTTTCACCCCCACAGCAGCTGCTAGCCAGATGGTTGAAACACTGCCTTATATCTTTCATGAGCATGGTCATATGTCACATTGCATGTTGGTGGGATGGCAGATGCATGAAATCAGTGAGGAACTGGAAGGCTTTTCTTCTGTGTGATCTCTTCATACCATTGCCAATTACCCTTCCACATTTCCTTTGACACTTCTGGAATGCTTAGAGGTTGGCTCCATTCTGAGATTAACTTAAATGTATGTAGGGTACAGGGGCAGCTAAGTGGTATAATAGATAGAGCACTGGACTTGGAATCAGGAAGACTCCTCTTTCTGAGTTCAAATCCAGCCTCAGACACTTACAAGCTGTCTAACCCTAAGAAAGTAACTTAACTCTGTTTGCCTCAGATTTCTCTATAAAATCAGCTGGAGAAGAAAATGACAAACCACACCTGTATCTTTGCCAAGAAAACTCCAAAATGGGATGGATCACAGAGATTCAGATGTGACAGAAATAACCAAACTATTTGTAGAGTGCATTGTGACATTGCTCACTGTGACATTGTTCACTGTTTTTCCTTCTATTTTTTCTTCTCTAGCCATATCATGTGAATAAGATAACCCATCCAAGAATGCAGCTTTAGTATGTATGATGAAATGCACTTTACTACATTGTTCTAGATTGCAGATTACATCTGAAATGTCAAAAGCTTGGGCATCTCTGTGTAGGGTAAAAATGGACCCTGAGATGGCCTAACCTGGAAATAATTGAGGTATGTGCATCCTACCTATGCCCTCTTGGTTCCAGTGAAAAGCCATGTGGAAACAGGACCCAAGTCTGATAAAGCAGTCACACAAAAGCTCCCATAATATTCTTAGTGGAGATAACCATCAATCAAAAAGTACTTCTTAAGCAATGACTACATGCCAAGTCCAGTGATTAGTGCTGGGAATATACAGGCAGAAGAAACCCCATAAACAGTTGAAACTAAGCTGACTTTATAGAATATTCTAAGGCATAAAAAGGGATATTCATCTCTTACCAGATTTGATCCTCACCACAGGTCTCTGAGTTAGGTAGTGAATTTTAAGAAAAATATATATGTAAATGAGAAACTGAAGTTCTTAGAAGTGAGACCATTTATCTAAGGTCTCACATTTAGCCCATAGGAGATCAAGGAACATAAATCAGGTTTTCTGATTCCAAAATTTGAAGCACAGTACCTGGCACATAGAAAGCCCTTAGGAAATGTTCATATTGGCATGAAATCCCTATTAGGTAAAATGGAAACGCACACATACATACCTACACATAACATACATACACATTACACACATATACAAATGCATGTGTATGTGTGTATGTATGTAAACAAAACACACACACATAGCTATATATATTTACACTTAGCTAAGTCAGTTTTGATAACTGAGCACATTCCCTTGCACTCATAGTTCAGACATCATCATAGAGAACTTCGTAGTGTCATAGGATGTAGAGCTGGAAAAGATCTTGAAGACAACACAGTATAACATCTCCTTTCCCAGTGGGAGTAGCTGTTCATTGACAAAGAGAGTCAATGATCCAAGTTTCACACAGTACAAGAAGTGGGTGAGATTTGAATGTCAGCTTCTGATCCTAAGTTCATTGCTCTTTTCATTACACCAATGTATCCATATCTTGCCATTGCACCAATGCATCCACATCTTGAGATTTAGTGAATGAGGAATGGAGAGAACACAAGGAGTATCAATACAAGGGTCAAATTTTAAAAGTGCTGAAATACAAATCAATAATGTAGCTAGACAGGGAAAGAACTAATATTCTCTGTGTGGAAAATAGCAACTTGGATCAAATTGTATTTCTTTCTTCCAAAAGATAAGCTTCCTTGGAGAACTGACTTATGAGTCTAAGTGAGCATGAATCAGCAAAGTTCCCTGTGTGGGTAAATGACATCTGGAGATATAATGGAAAGAGCCATTTATGAGTCAAGTTGTACTGTTTGTGTCTCCTATAGGTGAACCAGTGTAGGAGGAATGCATGCCATTCTCAGGAGCACAGTAATGATGGATCCTAATCTTTCCTCTGCTAATGGCTTTCTCCAATGTTTAATCTTGGAATGGAATGGAACCAAAATATACAGAGGCTTTTCAAGCAAAGCAGACTTTGGCAAGTCTTACCAAGGTAAATAGTCCCAGCAGTGGGTTGTGTGCTTGCCATCTGAGTAACAGTCTAAATTTTGAGAGTCTCATTCCCAGAAGACTGGCCACCAGTAGATGAATCATTGGGTCAGAATAACTCTGAGGAATTGTCTATTAAGGTGTGGAGGTGTTGGAATCTCCCTTTCTTAAGGGAGTTCCCACACTGATGAATTATTGAAGGATTGAAAAATATTATCATTTCACTTTAAGAGCCACTTTTATGGACTCTTCCACCATATTCATGATTGTGGGGGATGACTTCTCAGTATTAATGGATAAATATTTTGCTTCAGAGTCCTACAGAATTTAAATTCAGTGAGATCTTTTTTTCTATTTCTGTCCTCAACATATAACACAATGCCTGACACATAGTAGGCATTTATTAAAGGCTTGTTGATTGATTTTTTTGAGGTAGGTAAAGCACATATTTTTATTCTCATTTTCAAATGGAGAAACAGAAAGTTTAAGTCTTTTGGTGTTATGAATTGAGTGCTGAATTTAGTATCAGGAAGATCTGGGTTCAAATTCTAATAAGTCCTTTAACCCCTAAGTTCCCTCACTTATAAAATGAGGGGGCAGACTTGATGACCTCAAAGGTCCCCTCAAGCCCTAAATCCGATGATCTTTAAGGTTTCATGGTTAGTAAGTAGTAGAGCTAATGAAATGGCCTGCCATATCTTCTTTTTTCCTTCTTTTTCTTCTTTTTTTTCCTTTCCTTTTTAAATTTTTTCCATATTTTTGTTATTTATTTAATATTTTTAGTTTTCAACATTGATTTCCACAAGATTTTGAGTAACACATTTTCTCCCCATTTCTACTCTCCCCCCACTCCAAGATGGCATATATTCTGATTGCCCCCTTCCCCAGTCTGCCATCCCTTCTGTCACCCTACTAACCCTGCCAACCCCTCTCCCCTTACTTTCTTGTGGGGCAAGATAGATTTTAATACCCCATTGCCTGTATATCTTATTTCCCAGTTGCATGTAAAAAACAACTTTTTTTTGAGCATTTGTTTTTAGAACTTTGAGTTCCAAATTCTCTCCCTTCTTCCCTCCCCACCCACCCTCCTTGAGAGGGCAAGTGATTCAAAATAAGCCACACATGTATCATTATGCAAAACACTTCCATAACAGTTTTGTTGTGAAAGACTAACTATATTTCCCTCCATCCTATCCTTCCCCCTTTATCCAATTTTCTCCCTTGACCCTGTACCTTTTGTAACCAGAATGGACTTTGTTGCTTCCCTGGACACTGGGGCTTGCTCTTCTGGGGCAGGAAGCCCAGCGACCATGCCAGGAATCAGAGAACTTCCTGTGTGATGAGTCATGGGGCTGACTGAGGGGAGGTATGTTAACCTGGTCTACACTAGGGGGAGGGGCCAAGTCAAGAACCAATTGGCCCTGGTCATTCAGGCAGCGCTTGATGATGTCAAAAACTCTATAAGAGGGGAGAGTACAGCTTGAAGATCCTCTCTTCCTTTTCTGGTTGGAGCCAGAGACGCCTACAGCTGAAGCTGAGCTGCCGGTAGTAGAGCTGACTGGAGTGCTGAGCAAGGACTGGAGGCCAGTGGGTAATCTTCTTACCATAGAGGGGAAACATGTATACGATTTTGCCTTATACTATCTCACTTCTCTGTGGCCTCCTGGTTACCCTTGTGAGGGGACTTATTAGGCCTGGAAGCTTTTGATGAAAATATCAAAATAGGGACGCTGGTTTGTGGGCTTGTTACTGTGGAGTGTAAATACATGGTTTAATTCTCCTGCCTTCTGCCTAGAGAATTCCTTGTGTCCTGTGGTTCCGGACCTTTTAGGCACATATGAGATTCTCTTTGAAATCATAAATTCTGCCTTCCTAATATACCTTTTCAAAAGTGTTTGCTTTTGATTACCTCCTCTCCTAATCTGCCCTCCCTTCTATCATCACCCCTCTCTTATCCCTTTACCCCCAACTTTCCTGTGGGGTAAGGTACGCGATTGAGTATGTATGTTATTCCCTCCTCAAGTCAAATGGGATGAGAGCAAGATTCACTTATTCCCTTTCACCTGCCTCTTCCCTTCCAACGAACTGCTTTTTCTTGCCACTTTTATGTGAGATAATTTACCCCATTCTATCTCTCCCTTTCTCTTTCTCCCAATATATTCCTCTCTCACCCCTTAATTTGATTTAATTTTTTAGATATCATCCCTTCATATTCAACTCACCTTGTGCCCTCTGTCTATATACATATATATTATATATATATATGTCTATATATATATATACACACACACACACACATACACACACACACACACACACACACACACACACACACATATATATATATATATATATATATATATATATATATATGTAAGTATGTATATTCCCCTCAACTACCATACTACTGAGAAAGGTCTCATGAGTTCCAAATATCATCTTTCCATGTAGCAATATAAACAAAATGGTTCAACTTTAGTAAATCCCTTATGATTTCTCACACACACACACACACACACATACACACACACACATATACATATATATATATGTTGCAACCCCAACACTTTCCAGTGTCCATTGGGTCAAAGAAGGAGCTAATTTAATGAACGAACAGAGTTACCGACTGAGTTCAATTTTATGCCATATATTCAGAAGATGGAAGCTTACTTCCATCTGGCTGGTTAGGAGAACAAATATCAAATGAAAAAGATAAGTAGCGCTATAAACATCTTGTCAGCATGGCTCAAGTGTTGTAAGATATGAGATTGTGAAGCAAAATGAAAAACAACAAAAAGGTGTTTTAAAGGCACATTAGAATCAATAGCAGACTCAAAGAAAAGTGAAGGCCATTGCTGAGAAATGGGATGATAAGAACTGGCAATGGAGAGAAAGCAGAGCTGATTAATGTTTATTTTACTTCTGGTTTATCTGCTAAGGAGAATGATGCTTGGGTTGGAAAGGAGAAAACCTAAATGGCTAATAGTGAGCTGATACCCAAGATAAGTAAGGGCATAGTGAGACAGGACTCAGTTTGATGTGTTTAAGACATATGGCTTCAGTGAACTACATCCCTGAGTTCTGAAAGAAATAACAGATGTGACTGTTGAGCAATTGCTAGTGTTATTTTTAAAAATATGAACTTTACGGGAGGCATCACAGGACTGGAAAAGGGCAAATGGTGCATCAATTTTTAAAATCAGGAAAAGAATATAATCAGCAAAGGTTAAACTGGGAATTGTCTTCAATCCCTGGAAGAATTGTAGAACATATTAAAGAGATAATTAGTGAACTTCTAGCAAAGGAAGTGGTGATCACATAAAGCAACAATGGCTCCCTCAGAATTGGTAATACCTGACTATTTTTTTTTTCTTTCTTACAAATTTATTACATTGGAAGATTAGGTCAATGTTGTTGATACACTTAGCCTTCATTTAGGGAGGCATTTCATAAAACCTTCCATGTTATTCTTATGTGAAATATAGAGAAGTGTGGGTTAGACATGCCTTTGGATCTGGTTGAAAGGGTCATTTCAAAGAATTGTTATTAAGGTTGATGTTCACTAGTGTTGTGGGCTCGATATCTTTGCTGGGTCTTGTTCTTCTTAGCACTCATCAAATCCTTTAATTAAGGCAATGAAGGCATGCTCATCAAATGTGCAGATGAGTCAAAGGTGGGAAGGAAAGCTCATGTCCTGGATGGCAGAATCAGAATTTTCAAAGATACTCATAGACTGGACACTACAATGAATTCTCATAATACCAATAATGAAGACTTAAACTTTAGTTTGTAAGATCAGCCACACAAAAGTAGGGGGAAACATACACAACTGGACAATAGCTTGTCTGAAAACAAAGAAAAACAAACAAAAAATCAAAAATATCTTAATGACTTCAGGAGAAGCACACTTCAAACTACAGCTTTTCAGTACGGCAGCCAAGAAACCAAAAGCAAACTTATTCTCCATTAACATGAACAATGTCCAGGAAAAGTAAAGGGATGGAGCTGATGAGTGTGGTCTGCCCTGATAAGGCCACACTTGGAGTATTGTGTTTAGTTGCACTTTTAAAATGCCATTTTAAAGTTGGACTGTGTCCATTGGAAGGAAACCAGAATGGGAAAGGGCATCAGGTTTGTGCTATATGGGGATCAGTTGAAGATGCTGAGAATCTTTAGCCTGGAGAAAAAAACCCCTAGTAGAGTCATGAGAGTCATGGAAAAATGTTTCAAGGCTACCACCTGAGAGAAGAATTAGAAACATTTTGATTGGAACCAGAGACTATGAACAACGGGGGAAATTATAGAGGCATATTTAAGCTTGATGGGGTGGCGGTGGGGATCCTATTGAAACTAGAACAATCCAGAGTTAGGATAGTGACTCAGGAGGTGACACTGTCTGCAAGGATGACTATCTCTTTGATATGTGGCAAAGGAATTTTTATTCAGGTAAGCCCTGGATCAGCTGGCTTCAGAGAGTCTTTATAGCTCTTAGTTTCTGTGATGCAAATTCCCATGTTTCAGCTAATATTTCCTGATATTATAATGTCTTTTTATATCTTTTGTCTTTTGAGTCATGTATAAATTGAATTTAAGTGAGGCAGAGTTGTACAAAGTCATCAGCCTCACTCTTCCAGAGTCATCACAGTCCAGTGGCAAGGCAGAGTCAAGGTGACTGGTATTGGAATAGAGAGTAAGTAGACACTCCTACTGTCAAAAGAAACATTGAGAAAGCCTGATTTCTTTTTTTTAATTATTATTTATTTAATAATTTTAGTTTTCAGCATTGATTTCCACAAGATTTTGAATTACAAATTTTCTCCCCATTTCTACCCTTCCCCCACTCCAAGGTGGCATATATTCTGATTGCCCCATTCCCCAGTCAGCCCTCACTTCTGTCACCCCACTCCCCCATCCCCTTTTTCCGTTACTTTCTTATAGGGCAAGATAGATTTCTATGTCCCATTGCCTGTATATCTGATTTCCCAGTTGCATGCAAAAAACAACTTTTTTTTGAACATCTGCTTTTAAAACTTTGAGTTCCAAATTCTCTCCCCTCTTCCCTCCCCACCCACCATACCTAAGAAGGCAAGCAATCCAACATAGGCCACACATGTATCTTTATGTAAAACCTTTCCACAATACTCATGTTGTGAAAGACTAACTATATTTTGTTTCCTCCTATCCTGCCCCCCTTTATTCAATTTTCTCCTTTGACCCTGTCCCTTTTTGAAAGTGTTTGTTGGTGGTGGAGCCAAGATGGCAACTGGAAGGCAGGGACTTGCGTGAGTTCCCTGCCAGGTCCCTCCAAAAGCTATAAAAATGGCTCTGAACAAATTCTAGAACTGCAGAACCCAAAAAATAGCAGAGGAAAGCAGGGCTTCAGCCCAGGACAACCTGGATGGTCACTGGGTGAGGTCTATCGCCCACGGAGCTGGGAGCAGAGGCCAGCGGAGGCCAGTGTGGGCAGCAGTGGGACCAACCAGACCAGGAGATGGGCAGAACAGGCCCTAGCACCCTGAATCAGTGAGCTGTGACAGTTACCAGACTTCTCAACCCACAAACACCAAAGACAACAGAGAAGGTTAGTGGGAAAAGCTGCGGGGGACAGAGTGGAAGAAGTTCGTGGTTCAGACACTGCCCCGGGGTGAGCAGAGGTGGTGCAGCTACAGAAATACAGCTGCAGTTGCTTACGACCCCAGGCCCACCTGGAGGGAGGAATTAAGCGGCAGATCAGAGCAGGAGTGCAGAGCCTGCTTAAGATCTGAGTCAGGTCCTGGTTGACAGTTCTTGGGGAAGGAGGAGTGCTGGTGTGGCAGAGCTGGCTGTATAGAAATAGCTCTGAAAACAACAGTGCATCCCCTCAAGCCTGGAACAAAGTACTCTTTACTGTACAAGTAGTCATACCCTGACAAAAAACTCAAGGGTCAAGTAAGTTGGCTGGGAACATGGAAGGGCAGTGAAAACGCACTCAGATTCATTCTCAGACATTGGAATCTTTCTTTCGTGACAAAGAAACTGAGGTCTAGAAACTGAAGTTCAGTTGGTCAATGACATGTAAATTCCTTCAAATCGGGAATTCTGTAACTTAGGTTTTTGTGTGCCTGGTACCTGGCATACCAAATATCTGTCACCTACTAGGTGCTTAAGAAATCCTAGTTGGATAAATAAATAAATGACCATTCCCTAGAACATCTTAAGAATTCTTGCCACAGTGATTGAGAGCAGTAGCAGTTTCAGTACCATGTACCTATAGGGAAAAGAGCAGCTTTGAACTATAAAGAAGTCAGAGAGATCTCTGAAAATTCAGGTTTTTCTTCCTGACTACATATATTAGAGAATACTTTCTGCATATTTTGTCCAACACTCTATGATACTGAAAGCCTATAAACTAAAATTGTCAGAGAAATTACTATACAGTAAAATCTCCCACAGCTCAAAATCATGAATTTGAGTTTTGTCAAAGGGTTAGCAAAATTACCAAAAATATTCACAAGCCAAACTCCTAAATCCAATAGTTAGAATACAAAGGTATGAATATCGATGGTACCCTGCATGGCCCAAATCATCTATTCCCTGATATCTGAGAGGAAAGGCAGTTCCTGGGCAAACGTTCTACACCTAATCACTTAGAAATCAGGCTTCTGAATTATAGAGGGTGAAACCAAGATGGCAGCTGGAAAGCAGGGACTTGCTTTAGCTTCCCCCACCAGGTCCCTCCAAAAAACTATAAAAATGGCTCTGAACAAATTCTACAACTGCAGAACCCATTAAATACATTAAATAGCAAAGGGAAACAGGACTGCAGCCCAGAACAGATTGGATGGTCACTGGGAAGGGTCTATCGCACAGAGCTGGGAGCAGAGCAGAGCCCTGCGTAGGCCGTGCCAGGACCCACTAGAGCAGGAGCCAGGCAGAACAGGTATAGTGCCCCAAATCTGTGAGCTGTGGCAGTTACCAGACTTCTCAACCCAAAGACAACAGAGGTTAGTGGGAAAAGCTGTAGGGGACAGAGTGAAAGGAGTTCTTGGTCGGCCACCACCCCAGGGGCAGCAGAGGTGGTGAAGGTCTGAGGCTGCTTCCAGAGCTACAGATGACATTGCCTCCAGGCCCAGGGCCACCTGGTGGGAGGGATTAAGTGGCAGATCAGAGCTGGAGTGCAGAGACTGCTTGGATCTGAGTTGGGGTCCGGGATGGTGGTTCTTCAGGGAGATGGAGCACTGGTGTGGCAGAGATTGCTGTGTAGAAATACCTCTGAAAAATAATGCAACCCGTCAAGCCTGGAACAAAGTACTCTCTACTCTACAAGGAGTCAAACTCTGATGAAAAACTCAAGGGTCAAGTAGTTGACTGGGAACATGGCCAGGCAGTGAAAACGCACTCAGATTCAGTCTCAGACTTTGAAATCTTTCTTTGGTAACAAAGAAGACCAAAACATACAGCCAGAAGAAGTCAACAAAGTCAAAGAGCCTACATCAAAAGCTGCCAAGAAAAACATGAAATGGTGTCAGGCCATGGAAGAGCCCAAAAAAGAATTTGGAAAAGCAAGTTAGAGAAGTAGAGGAAAAATTGGGAAGAGAAATGAGAAGGATGTGAGAAAACCATGAAAAACAAGTCAATAACTTGGTAAAGGAAAACCAAAAAGTACTGAAAAAATACTGAAGAAAACAACACCTTAAAAAATAGACTAACTAAAATGGCAAAAGAGCTCCAAAAAGCCAATGAGGAGAAGAATGCCTTGAAAGGCAGAATTAGCCAAATGGAAAAGGAAGTCCAAAAGACCACTGAAGAAAATACTACTTTAAAAACTAGATTGGAGGAAGTGGAAGCTAGTGACTTTATGAAAAATCAAAATATTAGAAAACAGAACCAGAGGAATGAAAAAATGGAAGACAATGTGAAATATCTCATTGGAAAAACCACTGACCTGGAAAATAGATCCAAGAGAGAAAATTTAAAAATTATTGGACTACCTGAAAGCCATGATCAAAAAAAAGAGCCTAGATATCATCTTTCAAGAAATTATCAAGGAGAACTTCCCTGATACTCTAGAGCCACAGGGCAAAATAGAAATTGAAAGAATCCACAGATCACCTCCTCAAAAAGATCCCCAAAGGAAAACTCCTAAGAATATTATTGCCGAATTCCAGAGCTTCCAGATCAAGGAGAAAATCCTGCAAGCAGCCAGAAAGTAACAATTTGAGTATTGTGGAAACACAATCAGAATAATACAAGATCTGGCAGCTTCTACATTAAGGGATTGAAGGGCTTGGAATACGGTATTCTGGAGGTCACTGGAGCTAGGACTAAAACCAAGAATCATCTACCCAGCAAAACCGAGTATCATGGTCCCAGGCAAAATTTGGATTTTCAATAAAATAGAGGACTTTCAAGCTTTCTCACTGAAAAGACCACAGCTAAATAGAAAATTTGACTTTCAAACACAAGAATCAAGAGAAGCATGAAAATGTAAATAAGAAAGAGAAATCCCAAGGGACTTACTAAAGTCGAACTGTTTTGTTTACATTCCTACATGGAAAGATGATGTGTGTGATTCATGAGACCTCAGTATTAGGGTAGCTGAAGGGAATATGCATATATATGTATATGTATATATATATATATATAGGTATATATTATATACATATATATGTGTGTGTATGTATGTATATATATGTATGTATATATGTATGTGTGTGTATATATATATATGTATCTATCGATCTATCTATCTATCTATATATATAGACAGAGGGCACAGGGTGAGTTGAATACGGAGGGATGATATCTAAAAAAAATAAAATTAAGGGATGAGAGAGGAATATACTGAGAGAGGGAGAAAGGGAGAGATAGAATGGGGCAAATTATCTCGCATAAAAGTGGCAAGAAAAAGCAGTTCTGTAGGAAGTGAAGAGTGGGCAGGTGAGGGGGAATGAGTGAATCTTGCTCTCATTGGATTTGACCTGAGGAGGGAATACCATACACACTAAATTTGGTATATTACCCCACAGGAAAGAAGGAGGAAGAAGATATAAAAGGGGGGATGATAGAAGGGAGGGTAGATGGGGGAGGAGGTAATCAAAAACAAACACTTTTGAAAAGGGACAGGGTCAAGGGAGAAAATTCAATAAAGGGGAATAGGTTATGAAGGAGCAAAATATAGTTAGTCTTTCACAGCATGAGTATTGTGGAAGGGTTTTATGTAATGATACACATGTGGCCTCTGCTGAATTGCTTGCCTTCTTAGGGAGGGTGGGGGGGGCGAGGAGGGAAGAGGGGAGAGAACTTGGAACTCAAAGTTTTGAAAACAGATGTTCAAAAACAAACAAAAAAAGTTTTTTCATGCAACTAGGAAATAAGATACACAGGCAATGGGGCGAAGAAATTTACCTTGCCCTACAAGAAAGGAAGGGAAAAGGGGATGGGAGGGGAGTGGGGTGATAGAAGGGAGAGCTGACTGGGGAATGGGGCAACCAGAATATTTGCCATCTTGGAGTGGGTGGGAGAGTAGAAATGGGGAGAAAATTTGTAATTCAAACTCTTGTGAAAATCAGTGCTGAAAACTAAACATGGTAAATAAATTAAATTAAGAAAGAAAGTGTTTGTTTTTCATTACCTCCTCTCCCTATGTGCCCTCCCTTCTATCGTCCCCCCTTTTTATCTTCTTCCTCCTTCTTTCCTGAGGAGTAATATACCCAACTGAGTGTGTATGGTATTCCCTCCTCAGGTCAAATCCGATGAGAGCAAGATTCACTCATTCCACCTCACCTGCCCCCACTTCCCTTCCAACAAACTGTTTTTTGGCCACTTTTATGTGAGATAATTTACCCCACTCTATCTCTCCCTTTCTCTGTATATCAATATATTCCTCTCGTCCCTTGATTTGATTTGATTTTTTTAGATATCATCCCTTCATATTCAACTCACCCTTTTCCCTCTCTGTATACATTTAATATATGTATATTCCCTTCAGCTACCCTAATACTGAGGTCTCATGAGTTGCATACATCATCTTTCCATGTAGGAATGTGAGCAAAACAGTTCAGCTTTAGTAAGTCCGTTATGATTTCTCTTTCTTGTTTACCTTTTCATGCTTCTCTTGATTCTTGTGTTTGAAAGTTAGCTTTCCTATTCAGCTCTGGTCTTTACATTGAGAAAGCTTGAAAGTCCCGTATTTTATTGAAAATCCATATCTTGCCTTGGAGCATGATACTCCGTTTTTCTGGGTATTCTTGGTTTTAATCCTAGCTCCTTTGACCTCCAGAATATCATATTCCAAGACTTTGAATCCTTTAATGTAGAGGCTGATAGATCTTGTCTTATCCTTATTGTATTTCCACAATACTCAAATTGGTTCTTCCTGGCTGCTTGCAGGATTTTCTGCTTGACCTAGGAGCTCTGAAATTTGGCGACAATATGCCTAGGAGTTTTCTTTTGGGGATCTTTTTCAGGAGGTGATCTGTGGATTCTTTCAATTTCTATTTTACCCTTTGGCTCAAGAATATCAGGGTAATTCTCCTTGATAATTTCTTGAAAGATGACATCTAGGCTCTTTTTTTGATCATGACTTTCAGGTAGTCCAATAATTTTTAAATTATTTCTCCTGAATCTATTTTCCTGAATCTGAATCAGAAACTGAATCTAGTAGGATGATGCAAAGAACTCTGAATCTGTGGGAAGGTTGCATGAATTCTCATATTGTGTGCTTGGACATTTGGATTTCTCTGACCCTTTGTTTCCTCATTTGTAAAATGAATGGTTGGACTCATTCACTTCAAAAATCCTTTCCAGTTCTGAATCTCTTTCCAAATGATCTCATGAATACTCAGAATAAACAGTAAACTTTTTTTTCTATAAAGAAAAGATTTTTATTTAATGGGGGTAGTGACACCAGTCTTAATCTAGTGGTTAATTTTGACTTGGAATTGATGAATGGATGTCAAATCTATACTAGTACAATACAGTATTTCATAGCAAATGCCAAGATTAAAGACTTTGAGGGTGTGACTCTGACTGCTACCTGAGAACCCACCTGTCTAAATGTAAAGAATAAAGTGGTGAATTGGCTCAACACTGAGGAAAAACTTCTTTAGCCACAATTCATGAAACAAAGAAAAGATTGTTGAACGGTCCTTTTTCTTGGGCTTTCCCTTCTGCTTCCACAGTGATAGCTCCAGAGTTCCAGAAAGATGGCTAGAGGTTACTTAGAAATATGCTACTTTTACAGAGCTAACAAACATTAACATAACTCTAGGAAGTCTAGGAGTCATCTCTCTGTCCACTACCAACAAATTGAAGTACTATTGACTGTACTAAACCACATAAATATTGATATTCTTGTAGTAATCTGAAATAGTAAGAATCAAGTTGCAGGAATTAAAAGGATGTTTCACAGGTCATGGGTCCTAGGAAAGGCAAATAAAGGAGTTGAGAGTTTAGGTCAAGTCTTCTCGAACATGTTCCTCTTATGATGCCTTCTTGCGTTCTAGCAGTTAGTTGGCATGATGTGACCTGGGGCATGCACAGTACAAAGTGCTCATGCTTTGTGTTCAGAAACAAGCCCACAGTGAAGTGGTGGTATGTAACATGGGCAAGCACTGCCAGAAACCTTCAGATTGATGACATGTTTGATTTTGAATTAATTTGTGGTCATTGCACGTGCAGACACTTTTGTTGTTGCCAATTTTTGTGACCCCAAATGAGGTCACGACCCACAGATTAAGAAGCACTGGTTTACATTTAATGTCCAAAGTCCAGAAGAAATATTATTCCATGGGATGGCTGCTCATTGTAGTGTTGTTCATTTGCAGAGCATGAAGATGCCAACAAATGCTTTGACTAATTGGACAAAATCCTTCCGTGTACAACATAAACTTTGATACTTAAGAGATTTGAGTGCAAGAGCTGACAAAAGAAAGGGCTGAAAAGTCAGTCAGACAATGTCACAGACATGATAAAGGAAAGAAAGCAAAGATGTATACCTTGTTTCTGAGAGTCATTGTTATGTAAAATAAATAGCTTATTCTATTTTTGTTGGAAGGTTCTGAGCATGTCAAGCATTAACTCACATCATAAGAAGGTGAAAAGTCGGAATATATTAGCAGGTCAGCACGGGCTGATTACGGATGTGGAAGTCATGAGCTGAGTCAGAATATTTGGGCAAAAATCAAAATCAATGTCAAATTACAAGAAAGGTGAAAGAAATGATGAAATTATCATAAACAATTGCAATCAATGACTTCAAATTGATAATCAAATGAGTCATCAATTTGGAGCAGAGAGAGAGAGAGAGAGAGAGAGAGAGAGAGAGAGAGAGAGAAGACAGAAACCGAGGCAGAGACAAAGGCACAGAAGGACAGAGAGATGGCTATGTTATGGAAAATGAGGGAGTTCAGGAATCATAGGGACCAAAAACCCTTGATCTTTCAAAAGGGAGAAAGATGGTAGGCAAAGGCACTATCGATTTAGACAATAAACACATTTGTGAAGCATTATGAAGAAGAATGGAGGGATGTTATAGGGAATATCCCTTTTCTTTCTTTTTTTAACACAATCAAGATTTATTTTAATTTTTGAAAGCATTAAATTAACCAAAACTACCCCCTTACAAGTAAAATTCTCATACTACATTAAATTGTCAATGTAACTAATCCCTAGAAGTCCAAACATCAAAAACAATAAACATCCAATCAAAAAGTAATGGCCGATGCCTAACAAAATGCTAGTCACCAGTAAAGTAAAACACCAAATAGCTTTGCAAGTTTGCAAATATTACACTAGCAAGATCAGTGATTCAAATAGAAGGCTATTTTAATGTTATTCCCCCAATAAGCATGGATGCACACTATACTTTATAACTGTTTTCTTTGAATCTTTGTAAAGTCACTAACATTTTATTACTAGATAATAAAGTATGAGGTTGCTGACAAAATTGCATTAAATATTAAAACAGTGAAAATAAAAGTAACAATTCCATGAACTGTTTTGCTTTGTCAAAACAAGTCCTTTGCAAAGTGATCTGGCACTTAATTTAAGTGAGGCATCTACTCATCCTCCATTAATTTTGGCATTTTTTAAACAGTAGTTTTCCTCATTGTTTATAAGCCCCAACTTTTGTTTTACTTCTCCTGAACATTTTGATCTTTAAGGAATTACGCAATCAAGTTCCCTTTAAAAGGAGTAAACAGAAAGGACTTCGGGATGGCTAAGCTCTCTTTGAAATCCTCTCTTTTCTATAAACTAGAGGTGAACTGTTATTTGAATGCCTAAAGCAAATTACATCTAAAGACATCTTCCTAAAAATTCAATGTTTGTCATAATATTTTTCTTTTTTTTAAAAAAGAACTTACGTGTCCAAAATTCAGGTGTTTATTTAGAAAGAGGAAAAGTACATGGGATTAAAAGAGGAGGATTTAAAGAGATTTTTAACCTACAAACCTTTTAAATCTTTTTTTCAAATTATACGTATTAGTCAGACTGACATTAACATTGTAATTATACAACTGCAGCAGAGCTTACACATGCTTAGCATACATAATTACATTTTAAATAAGTTAAATAACTTTAAAAATATATATGGTATAATTGAATTGGCCCTTAAATGTTTTCATTCTGGGAAGCATCAGCTGAACTTTGGCTTTGTCTATCCAACTGGTTAATTCTGCCTATTCCCCCCTTATCCCCCCACATATACTTTAGTGAGTTACTTTACAAACTAGGCTTGTTGTAAGATTTAAAGTTTTGTTTTTCTGAATTGGAATTTAATAATCTTTGCATATCTGTTATTGCTCAGAGTTAATGGTAGTGGATGGAAAGGACTCAATACTACACTGTACATAAAGATCATAAATTGGAAGGGATATTATGAATAGAAAGAAATTGAAGTTTAAGAAATAAAAGAAGGTTCAAATAATTTTGAATACCAGCAATCCCATTTATGGTGAAAGGACTGAAAACACATGGAAATCTGAGAGCTCTGCTTCAGAAGTATTTTTTTTAATTCAAAAGCCCTTAGAATCTAGGGCATGAAAATAAATATAGAGGAAAACAACATAATAATTTGACCTTAACTAGAAACTTATTTGAAAGTAATAATCCTAAATAAAATGAACTTTCACCAAATCTCATCTGCAACAAAATATATTATAGTACACATATAAAACACAAGTTCTACCATTTCTTCCTTTCAGGCAATTGCCAAAGCTTTACACAATGCACATTTTACTTCTCCATGGCATCAAGGTCTGGTAGCATTAGCTGGAAGTCAGAAGCATTACACAGAATCCCTAGCTGCTAGAATGACCTTTATGCTCATCTCCAACAAATGACTTACAGCTAAGCCAGTCAGTTTTTCCTTATATTGATATTTTTCATCACAAAAAACAGAAACAAAAAATCCTTAAGATCCTGCTGTGCTCTCTGATTTCACTGTGGTTTTCTGTATAATTGAACATATTAAAAATATTCAATTCTTAAATGAACCTTTTTGGTGCTGCTTCATAATGGGTCTAATGTAACATTAATTTAAGCATAAAATGGCAACAGAATTGTATTGTATAAACTAATTCATAGCTATTGGGAAAAAAATTCTTAAGATAACCAAATTCAAAGCTGCAGCAATGATAAGGAGTAGTGGAATACAAGGGAAAAAGGAGCAAGTAAATAAAATTAATTTTGATTAGTGACCATGTATTATTTTACTCTCTGGCAAATGGAAGAGATTACCTTCTTTGATGTTCAAATGTTCTGGTAAATCCAGTTGTTTCTTAGCTTCTTCAATATTATCTTTAATTGCTGAAAGAAAGGCATCGATTGAACTGAAGTTTTCCTCTGGTCTTATGGAGTCAGTGATGACTATACTAAGGATTTCCCCTTAGAAGTCCTCTTTGAAGGAATGTATAATGTTAGCTTCCACAGATTTAAAAAAAAATATTCTTGTAGTATGGGTTCTATCCCATGTTTAAAACCATCTTATGGATATCTCCATTTCCAACAGGGGCCTAACCATAGTAAATTCCAGTAGATATATCATATGTGTAAACAATTCAAAACAAAAATGATTTGGCACTCATTAAAAATAGCAATTTAGTTTAGTAGAACTGATTAGAACTATTAGCAACAAAAACCAAAAGTCTAGTATTTCAAAACCCAAGAATATTCATCTGTAAGGGAAGGTTTCCCTACATGAGAAGACTTGGAATGTAGTTTGGCAAAAGACGAGGTTTATATCAATAACATTTTTATATACCAAAAGAAGCTTAGATTGAAACCACAGCCTGAATATAGAAGGGCATGCCATTAAAAATAGAGAACAAAAGGTGGTACCTTTTAACATTTGAATTGGATTGTAATTTTTAAATGGGCAGCTATGTGGCACAGCGGATAGAATGCTGGGCCTGCAATCAGGAAGATTCATCTTCATTTCAAGTTCAGCCTCAGACACTTATTAGCTATGTGATCCTGGGCAAGTCATTTAACCCTTTTTGCCTCATTTTCCTCATCTGTGAAATGGCAAACTACTCAAGTGTCTTTTCCAAGAAAACCAAACCAAAGAGATGGACATGACTCAAACAACTGAACAACAACAACAACACAATCCTTAAGCAAACAATGGATAACAATGAACATTAAAATAAAATGGTATTTTTTTATCTCTTTTGTTCTTTATATATTGAAATATTCATTTCTTGATGTTTAAGTTCATAAATCTTAAAAATAAGACAAAATGATGCAAAGCACTGGAAGTAACTTCTTTTTGTTTTTAAAATGCACTATTATTCATTTTTGGAGCATATTAACCTTCCTGGGGAAATGTTGAGTTCATTTTAAAAATCAGTACATATTCCTTGAGTACATATTGGCTGTGGTGAAGGGAGGCATCTGGGATGGTGCTAGGAAAGTTGTTGGATCAAAAATTTTCAGAAGAGTGTAATTTAAAATGATATTTTTATTAAAATGAATTAAAATGATGTGTGTGAATGAAATCAATGCATATAGAATAGGAAAAGCAGCTGTTGTATTTGCATCAATTATGTTTTACAAAATTTATTTTCTAATATACATAGGAAATTTTATGTCAACATACAACAGCAATTCCCCAACCAGTAAGTAATGAAAGAATATTGAAAAGTAAAGATTTCAAATTATAAATGACCATATGCAAAGTGTTCTGAATAAGAAGAAAACTGAAGTTTAACATATCTATGGGGTTTGAGTTCACATCATTATCATTCCCTAAGGTGACAAAAGAGAAACAGTTCAAACAAAGTCTATGGGAAGACTAACATCCCAGCGAGGTGACTTTCTGGACAATTGTTTGGAATTATTCAAGTAAAGTGACTAAATCTGGTAAATTGTTTATTTCTTTTGACCCAGTGATACTGAGTTTATCCTAAAGGACTTCAAGAAGGCAGGCAATAGACATTTACTAAGTGGCTCCTCTGTGATGGGCACAAAGCAGCGTGAGAATGAGAAGATAAAGATGACTCCAAAGCTGCCTACCTGAGTGCCTGCAAAGATGGCGGTGTCCTCATCAGACATGGAACAGTTGGGCAGGATAAGACAATGGCTTCAGTTTGGGCCATGCTGGGTTTGAGATTACTCTGGTATGGCAAGTTGAAATATCCAATATACTTTTGGTGATGTGATACCACTGCTAAAGTGAGGCTGGGTATTGGGATCTTGTCATCATACGTGTACAAATGGCGGTGAAAAGCTGCTTAGTCAATGAGGTCACCAAGGGAATATAAGGAGAATAGAAAAGAGGGTCCAGGACAGAAATAGATTTAAGAAAAGGTAATGGTAACAGCACCAAAAGCAACTGAGGAAATGCTCAAACCACTGAACCTAATAGGTTCTTTATCATTTCCATAAAATATTTGTGATGCTTTAAAGTTTGCAGAGCCCCTTGCCTATATTACCTCATTTGATCCTACAAAAGGGGAAGGAGGATAAACAACAGGGGGTAGGTGGCATGGAGGCATAGTGTTCCCTGGAGTTGAGATGAAGCAGAGCTGTAGATGGAAAATCATGTGAGCTGGAAAGTTTGGATGCCAGCCCTCTGTAAAGGATAGCTTTGGGAGGAGTTCTCTGCCTCTGGCACTCAGCCCTCCAATCAGAGGGGAGAGGAGGCTGTGGGAGGTGGGAAAAGGGTCAATATTCAAAGCTGAGTCCATCAGCACCATGACTGTTCTCTGTGATCAGATTATCTTGGAAAGCGCATCATGGTCTCTGGAGTTCTGTGTACAACTATGTACAAATTACCAAAATACAGAATTAATGGGGGTGATAAACAGAGAGAAAGCATTAGCTTTTAAAGAGGAATGAGAAAGCCTCCATATAGAGTCTAAGAGTTTAGCCTGGACTTCAGGGAAGCCAGGGAAGCTGGGAAGCAGAGCTGAGGAAGGAGAACATTCCAGGCCAGGCAGCACCAGAGAAAATGCCCAGAGTCTGGAGATAGAGTGTTATATCTGAGGAACGTCCAGGAGGACAATGTTACTGGGTCACAGGATATGTGGGGATGGGGGATAGTGGAAGCAGACTAGAGAAAAGGTTATGAGGCAAATAAAGACATTCTCATTTAGCATAATCCTAAATAATAGAATCATTCAACTAATAAACCTTCATTAAATCTTCCTTATGTGTTAAACACTGTGCCAAGAGCTCCTCAAGGAGCTTACATTCTAATTCACATACCTGTTGTTGAGAGGAGAGTGTTCTCTAGTCATTCTATGCCCAGCACTCAACTGGGTGGGTACAGCGTCCCCTGAGAAGGGAAGGCAAGCTCAACTGTGCCCTTGTTAGTCCCAGGCCAGTGAATATCTCCCTCTCAGCCTTTGCTAAGGGACAAGACAGTTTTGGATTTCTGTTACTAAGCAGAAAGCTGCCTCCTCCATGTCACCAGGGTTTCTTGGGATCCACTTTCTGAGCTGAACTTAGGTGAGGGTGGGCTGCATTAGTCTGCTAACTGCCCTCCTCCCCACTCCAGGTCCAAAGAGTTCCAAGTTCACTTGGTGTCAGCTGATCTCTCCCAGTATTGGCAAGGATGGCTAAGCACGCTGACATCTAACAAGGCTTTTCCCCACATAGACATTGTGCAGAAAATTATAAGCACAAAAAGCCACAGCTCCTTGAGAGGGCTAAGGGGCTGGACCAAGAAGAAGCTGTCTAATACTGGTGATGTGCCCATGTCCACCGATGCACAGGTTTGCACAGGATCTAATATATAGGATTCCCTGATGACAGTTAATTGCTGCTCAGCAGCTTCCAAAGAGAACACAGCCCTGCACACACACATCATCAGAGCTAGCCACATTGTCATGCACTGTAACTGTGATACAGTGGGCTGCAGTCTAGGACATGAACCCTAATTAATGTTCTTTCTGGGACAATTCATTTCACTGCCACATTCTCCTAGTGGTAAAACAATAAAATGATGCTAAGCCAGTGAATGAGTAGGAAAAGGAAGATGTTCGGAGCTGTTGTCCAGCTCAGGAAGATGCTCAAGACAGTCCATGTTTTAGCCTTTAGGTACATTGTTATCAGGACTTAAAAAAGGCAACAGAGTTTTAGGGAGTAACAGAAGGAGGCTTGGTCCCTGGAGCTTTCAGGCAACACCGAGCTTGTAAACAATCCCAAGCACAGACCATCCTTGGATATCTATCAATCAGTCAACAAGCATTAATAAACTAGAAAATGTGAGGGTACTGTGGATGTGGTTTTCCTAGATTTTATCAAAGTTTTTGACAAAGCATCTAATACTGTTATGGTGGAGAACAGAGAGCTATGTTAGACTATACAATAATGCTGTTTGATAAATTCAGAGTTTGGGCGGCCAACTCAAAGAGTAACTGTCAACGATTCAAAGTCAATTTTGCAGAAGTCTCTAGTGATGTATCCCAGTGATCTGTGCTTCGATCTGTGATATTTAACATTTGAGCAGATACTTAAAATAAGGATATTTAACATATTATTCAAATTTACAGGTGACATGAAACTGGGAGAGATAACTAACACAGAGAATGATAGAGTTAGGATCCAAAAAGTTCTCAATAGGCCAGAACATTGGGCTGAACATAATGAAGTAAATTCCAATAGGACAAATGTAAATTTTCACTAAAGTAAAAACAAACTAACAAACAAAGCCAGATTCATCAACAGAAGATGAAGGAAGCATGTTTAAATAGCAGTTGTTTTAAGGGAAAAAGATCTGGAGTTATTAGTGAACCAAAAGCTCAACATGAACCAGCAGTTATATGTGGCAACTGAAAGAGCTAAGGAGAACTTAACCTAAATTCAGGAGAGAGATGGAATGCTTATTCGTGGCTCACATGTGTTAAGCACTGTGCTCAACATGAGAAGTAACAAACTACAAAAGGGGGAGTATGCCCCTTTTGCCAGTACCTTCCCTCGAGGAGCTTGCTCTCAGAAAGATAACATATATGTATATACATATATATACATACACACACATATATATGTATATATATATATATACATATATATGTATATGGATGTATGTGTGTGTATGTGTATATGTATACATATATATATATACATATATATATATGTATGTATGTATGTATGTATGTATGTATGTTGGAACAAAGAGGGGAAGAGATCAAAGAGAAGCACCATTTCAAAATGGTGATCCTGATGAGGGAGTCACCAAAAACAAGAGGTGACTTATGTGGCTTCCTAGAATAGAGAAGGGATATTTCCACTATACTCTGACCTTGCCAGACCTCATGAAGAATTGTGCTAAGTTCTAGGCACTAAGATTTAAGAGGGGTGCTGTTAACCTGGACAATGTCCAGAAAAGAGAATATAGGATAGTGAAAGATTGTGGGTGCACATCCTATGAAGATCAGCTGGAGGAATTGGGCACCTGGGCATTCTTAGCTTTGTGAAAAGAAGACTGGGAGGTGGGAGTAGTGCAGAGGAGGGAGATGCTAATGGTGTTCAAATGTTTGAAAAGGAGGAGAGATTAGGCTCATTCCTTTTGGCCCCAATAGAAAGAACTAAGAAACGGGTGTAAGTTGAAAAAGTGGGAAGTTTAGGCTCCAGGCTAAAAAAACAACCCAAACACCAAGATCTCCTAATTAGAGCTGGCCCATTGAAAAGCTCTGTCTCTTAAGGGCTGGATTTTGTTCCTGAGAGATCATCAAGCATATTCTGAAAGGCCAATTGCTGACTTTGTTAGAGTTGGGATTCCTGCGAGGTAAGTGCCAAGCAAGATGGCTGCTCAGGTCTCCTTAAACTCCTCAATTCTGTGATCCCAACGAAGATAGTGAGGATGTTATGCCACATTGGTCTCAGAATTCTTCAAATTTCAACCAAAGAATCTTTATTAGAAATTGATCTGGCTATGTCTCTCCTCTACTCCAAAAAATTTCAGAGACTCCTTTTTATCTTGCAAACAGAGATTTTTCTTCCCCTGGTATTTCAAGCCGTCTTTAATCTAGCATTACCATATATCTTGCCAGTGTTATAACACATTACACCCTTCTTGTCCTTCATTTTCTCCAAATTCACTGGAATATCTTGACCCTATCTTGATTAATTTGGTTCCCTGGGCCTGGGATAGTTTCTTTCCTTCTTTCTGACTGTTAAAATCAGAAGTGTCTTCTAGAGATCCACTCAAATACTATCTCCTCCAGGAAACCTTCCCTTATTTTCATTTTCAATATCAACCTTCTTCCTGTGGCCTCATAATTCACTATGTTTTCCAATTGGCTAAGTATCTTATCACATAATGTTGAGCATTATAATTCATAGGATCATTTAATTAGGGATTCAAAAGGCCTTTCACATAATTTAGTCAGTCTTCCTCATTTTAGAGCTGAGGAAATTCAGTCCCAGAGAAGTTAAATGATTAGCTCAATCTCCCCATAGGTAGTTAGGGAAGCAGGATTCAAAATAAGGTCTTTTGACTTCATGTCCAGGGCTTTTCCTACTGTGACACATTAATCATTTTGAAGAAATACTGCATTTGCCTACAAAACTTTCTTTTTTTCCTTTTTCTTCTTTTAAAAAAATTAAATTTATTTATTTTTATTTCATTTAATTTCATTTATTTTTTTTTACAAAATTTTCTAAGATGCATAAGAGAAAAAAAAACCTTTTCTTAACTAAACTTTCAGTCTCCTGAACTACCAAGAACAGTGATTTGTACTCAGTAAATATTTTTGATTTCATGGAAGAAATGATGTTCAGTGAAACAGCAGTAGATGGGATAGAGGAAATGATTGATAGTCTCCTAAATATTTACTAAATTCTAAGAGAAAATTGACTATATGCTCACTGGGCTGAAAGTATTTTTGTGATTAATGTCCAGATACTGGGAGACAGAATTCACTGACAGCTATTGTTTTTGCAACATGGACAGAGATGAGACTTTTTGAAAGAACGTGGTTGTGCAGGGAATACTATCCAGTGGGATCAATACTTGGGAAAGACAAAATAATTAGAGAAGGAGAGAAATCCATCTACCTTATTCAGTGAGTAATCCCTCCCAACACATCAGAGGGTAGAGACAGAGAAGAAAGGTCATGTACAGACCTGGTTTCAATAAAAGCAAGAGCCAACTGAAAGATGGGAGAAAGTTTTAGAAATATGAAAGGAGTTTTGGACTTTGGAAGTGTATTCTCAATAAGGTGAGGATATGAGTGATTATCACTTCTAGGTAGCTTGCCTTCAGCAAGAAGAGATCTAAGACCCTAAGAGGAAGATTGGAATATGCACCATATTTCCTTCTTGGGCATACTTCAAATCTAGAAATCTAGAATTCTGCTGTGGTCAAAGATGAAAAAATGGGGAAAAGGGTAGACTGCAGAGCTCATTCATAAAGAGAGAGAGGTATTCCATTCCCATGCCTACCTGGGTCCTGAGAAAGTTTACACTTGGTAAACTGACTACCTGCAAAGTGGATCCTTTGATACATCTTCTTGGATTGACACAAATACATTACATTTGAGATTTAAACAGTTGTGATTTTGGTGGATGTCTCTATGGATGATAGAGTTGGCTGGCTGCTACTCAATTCTTTCTGCTTTCACCTATATGCAGAAGAGACTCAGAGCTGAATCCTTCCCAGGTTTTTCCCATTCCTCCATGAAAGGTGGTTTATAGTGTGTTCTCCTCTCTATTCCACAGCTTCTCCTTCCTACACCCTTTCTTTCTGGATATTAATCAGGCACGCCCTGCTAAAACAACTAGCTCACTTTTTTAACTTACGTGTAATATAATGGCCCTCAAGGCCACATTATCTCTTTCTGTTTTTACAGAATCTATGTTAGGTGAAAAGTTGTAATTGTAATCAGCATATCTCAGTGCCCCCTGGTAAGAAAATTCTTAAAATTTAGACATGGCCGCTCTTCCCTAATGTAAATCTATGTTAATTAACACTTACCACAGTGCCCTAGAACTTATTTAGATTTATAACTTAGACATAATTTATAAATAAAATATTTATCTGTATATTATATATGCCATTTATTTATTTTTACCAGTGTTTAACACAGTCCCCAGAATTTAGCACAGTGTATAGCACATAGTAGGTGCTTTACAAGTGTTCTTGATGGATTGCCTAATCTCTAGCTAAAGCTTGACTTTTTATGTTTGAGATGACACATGATAATAGTGGGATTGTTTCTGTAAAATAAGGAAGCAGTGTATACTGCAGTGTCTGTTATTGGTCAGGAATAGAGAAGAAAAGCTGAGGAAAGATTGGACCTTTTGGAGGAACTTCCATCAGTAATTGACAAAGTGAGTGCAGTCCATAACCTCAGTCTGAATCCTCAGTCTTTGCCTTTTCTATCACAGCTGCAGTTTCTTCTTCATCTCTTTTCACCTGATGTTCCCGTGCCTCCAAATCTTTCCCTTTCTGCTTGTTAAGTCCTACATGGGGCTGAGAATTTTCTCCATAGATGCTTCATTGGCTCAACTGTTGTGGTACTGCTTCTTTCTCCCAGTCTGTCCTCTGTCAGACTGTATGCGTATGGCCTTTTTAGAATGTTGGGTGAAGACCCAAGACTTCTGGCTTAAAGACTGTGATCATTTGAAATCACTTTTGGGGGTGACACAGAATTCTTGTCCATCTGAACTACAAATCCCAAGAACCCATGCCTTTTCAAAATGCTATTATATAGTTAAAAGAACTAACGTATTCTTGATGGGGAGTTTTAAGAAATAAGGAGACAGGCTCTTAGCACTCTGCCCTCATCAGAACTCATCTAGAGAATTGGTGTCAGTCCTTGATAACCATGTTTTGAGAAGGACTGGCAATCTAGAAAGAATCCAGAGGATGGAAAACAGTGAAGGGCCTGAAGTTCATGTATTTTGAAGATAGTTCTTTTAAAAATTGGGCATGTTAGCTTTGAGAAGATTGAGGAAGGCATCAGAACTATCTTAAATTGCTTAAAGAGAATTAACAGGGAAGAGAATTATACTTTTCACTCTAGGCACAGAAAGGACTCTAAGCAATGGATGGAAGTTGAAATGAGGCCAATTTAGGCCTGATGTTTGGGGAAACAAGTTCCTAAAATTGTTAAACCTCTCAAACCAGAGTAAGCTGCCCTGGGAGGTAAGAAGCTCCCCATCACTGGCGAAGGCTCACTAATTAGTGTGTACTAGAGAAGATTATTTTACCTATAGCATTTGGGCTCACTGGTTGCTGAGATACTTCCAATCTGGGAATTACAAAATTATATGGAAGGAATGGAGTGGTATTGACTTAGATTTGTATCAAAATGGAAAGAAAGAAGTGAAAACAATGTGATATATTAGGTCAAAGCCCTGTCAGAATCTTCAAAATATTCTCACTAATCCTTGACTGTTTCAACAATCCAGGTAGCAGCTTCTGTGGGGGTGTAAGATCCACCCATAGCCAGCACCCAGAAATCTGCTGGCACTCTGGGAAAGCACAGGTTCTTTTGATCTGCTTTAAGAAGGAAAGCAAAGTTAAAGGGGTTGACAAGTTTGCTTTAATCCAGCATACAAATATCATTCACTTACTTCAGGGGAAGAGACCACCACCCTGAACTCCAGAACAAATACAAAACAAATTACAAACATCAACAGACAGACCCAATACAATTCATAGTTACCAACATCTAGGTTCAGCCCAGGAGCTCGGAACAAGGGCTGGCCCAGAGTCACACGCCACCACTGCTGTAGGGAGGAGCTCCAAAGAACAGACAGCCAACCCCTGGTTTTTATATCTTTTTCAGCATCAGGGGTGAGTCACACATGCGACTCACCCACATGACCTAGAATCGTCACAAAGAGGCGGACTTAAACCCGCATGGTCTAACAGCCTCTGCTCTCCCAGACATGCAAACTAGGCCCTCCCTGGAGTTAGCCCCACCTTGGACCCCACCTTAGTTGCCAATACACACCCACTAAGGTTTTACACCTAATAGGGGTTTGGGCCTGGGGCTTAGCACCTAGTAAGGCTCAGTGAATTACTTAAAGGGAACAAAAGCCAAACTATTCAAGGGTACTTGTTGAACTAAGTGCCAAGGAGCCCATTTTTGGTTACCAACACATTGACTCAAACTGAGAGAGGTAGAGTAACTGGAAGCAGGAAGATCTGTGTTCAAATCTCTCCCAAGAATGGCTGTATGGCCATGGGTAAATGCCTTTACCCTACTGGTCCTCAGTTTCCTCATCTGAACAAGGAGCCAATTGGTCTTGAGGCTTCTAAGGTCTTTTCTAGCTCTGGACTATGGCCCTATGAAAAGAGCCACATTTTAAATGGTCATCACATGTCGTGGTGTGGAGGTAACATTGCTAGTGAGGGAAGGGAAGATATTCAGCACTTCTAATATGTTTAACTACTGAGAAGGTCAAACTCGCTGGAAATTTTGTAGTAGTTGAATATATAATCTTGTATATGTTACAATAAGTGGCACCAATAGTCAGGCTGGAAAGTGAATGGCATTTTATTCTAACTGGTTTCTGGGTAATTTCTGGATGGAGCTGTAGGTTTGATGGAGCTGGGACAACGGCAGTTGTTATTTTAAAAATAAATGTTACTTATGATTTCTGTTTTTTATCACTGTCATTTTTGGACTTACCCTGCTTCCAGCCCTCTGGAACTGAACCCTCCTTTATCACTAAGAAAAAACAATTGAGTAGAAACAAAAACTGTGACTGAGTCTCATGATAGATACAAAATTTTGTCTCCATTTACTTTCCATCTCTACCAATAGGTGGGAGGCATGTTTCATAATTTATTCTCTAGCATTGATTGGTCAGAACTATCATTCAGAGTTCAACTCTCTTTTAGTTTTCCTTTCCTTTTCATTTTTATATTGTGTCCATTTCCACTTCTGGTTTTGTTTCTTCACTCTGCATCAGTTCCTACAAGTCTCCCACCATTTCTCTAAAGTTATCATAACCCTAATTTCTTGTTGATTGATGATATTGTATTCCATTGCTATACCACAGTTTATTCAGTTATTCCTCAAATTAATGAGCATCTACTTCCATTGCTATTTATTATACATTTCTTTTTTCTTGGAGTGTACGCCCAGTTGTGTGATCATAGGGTCAATGACACAGTCACTTTAGTCACTTTTCTTGTAGAATTTGGAATCATCTTCCAAAAAGATGAACCTGATTTCCAGTTCCAGCTCCAGCTCCAGTATGTTAGCATTCTGATCTCCTCTCAGCCCCTTCAGCACAGACAATTTCAATTTGTCATTCTCATCATCAATTTGTGGGGTGTGAAATAAAACCTTAAAGTTGTTTTAATTTACATTGCTATTATTAGAGTGATAATAAGAATTGTAGGGTTAATTTGCATTTTTTACATTGACATTATAATATAATTTATATTCAGATCATAATCAATCTATAGCTGCAAATGGCCTCAAAATCCAATCAGTCCAATCTCCTCTTTTTACGGATGAGGTAACTGAGACGTGGAGAGATTAAGTGACTTGTCATAGGGTACGCAACTGGTAAGTCTCAGAGGCTGGATTTGAACTTAGGTCCTCCAACCACAGAAACATTTTCCTTTACTCTTGTATCATGATACTTCTTTAAGACAATGGAGTGTCTTGTTTATAGAACAACCAGGAGGCCAGTGTCACTTAATCAAGGAGTTCATGGCAGGGATGCAGGAGGGGCTAAGTTTTAGGAGCTTTCAATACCAATCAGAGGATTTGATATTTGATCTTGGAGGTGATATCAAGTCGTTGGAGTATACTGAGTGACTTGGTCAAAACACCTCTTTAGGAAAGGCTTAATGGATGATCCTTTAGAGTGAGGAATGAGTGGACACATCCATTGGCACATGGTTCTTTTAAAATTTAGTTTATTTTAATTTATGGAATAAAACAAACATTTCCATAATGTAGTATAATTTAAAAAAAAAAGATGATTGCAAATGAAACTGCAAATCAATTATATATAACTTGCTATTCCTTTTAAATATATAATAAAGTTATTATGTATTTTTTTCCTTTTTTTCCATCCCCACCCTAGAAATGGCTGCCATTACATAAAACAGGTGTATGCATGTATGTATGTACATATGTATATACATATATGCAAAATTATTTTGTACGTACTATTATTTATCATTTTATTCTGGATGCATTTAGCTTCTTTTTTATATGTTCTTCATTTCTAATTCATGTATTTATATTAGTCAAAATGATGTAGGTATTTCAAAGAGTAAAAGAGTTGAATTTGCATGAAAGAATAACTTGTATAATCCTGAATGAAAAAAATGGATATTTGATGAATTGAAAGGCTTTCAGATATTTGTAACAAAAAGACCAGAATTCAATGGAAAAATTCAATATAAAAGATCCAGAAGAAATATAAGGAAAACATTAAAAATTAATTATAAGGCAATCAGTAAGGTCAAACTGGTCACTTGTTTTAAATATACATACATACACATACACACATATAGATGCATACACACATGTATATGAATGTGTACATATGTATGTATGTATGTATGAAACTATTGTCAGTATTCTTATAACTGTCATCATTATTAAGGTAGTTCAGAAGAAAAATTGGGGATTAGTTTTGTATGATGGGGTGATTCTAAAAAACAAAATTGGGTAGGAAAAGGTAAAAGAGAGCAATTATGTTACAAAAATGGTGCATGAAAGGAAGAACTAATACAGAAGAAGCAGGCAGGGCAGGAAGGGCTGTTAGTGTTGGAACCTTACTGTCATCTGGGTTGAAGAGGAAACAATATGTTTCTCTTGTCATAGCCTGTGATCTTTGTGATATATTGCTATTATCTCCTTGCTAGTAGTTTATTTTAATTTTTTGCATCAATATTCTCTAGGGTTATTGGTTTATGATTTTCTCTCTCTGGTTTTCTTCTTTCAGGTTTAAGTTTCAGCACCATATCTGTGTCACAAGAGGAATTTAGAAGGACTCCTTCATTGGCCATTTTTCCAAATAGTTACTATAGTATTGGAATTAATTGTTCTTTAAGTGTTTGGTAGAATACACTTTGAATCCATCTGGTCCTGAAGACTGCTTTTTTAGGGAGATCATTGATGGCTTGTTCAATTTCTTTTTTCTAGAATGGGGCAGGGTTAAGTATTCTATTTCCTTTTCTATTAGTCTAGGCAATTTATATTTTTGTAAATATTTATCCATTTAACGTAGATTGTTGCTTTATTGGCATACAATTGGGCATAGCTCCTAATAATTGCATGCATTTCCTCTTCATTAGTGGGGAATTTACTCTTTTCATTATTGATATTGGTAATCGGGTTTTCTTAATTTTTTTAAGTCAAATTAACTGTCGGTTTATCGATTTTATTTGATTTTTCATGAAACTGGATCCTAACTTTATTTATTAGTTCACTGATTTCCTTACTTTCATTTTTATTGGTTTCTTTGATTTTCAAGATTTTCAATTTGGTGTTTAACTGGAGATTTTAATTTGTTCTTTTTCTGTTTTTTTTTAGTTGCATGCTGTATTCATTGATCTGTTCTTTATTTTACTGGTGATATACAGTTTCCCCCAAGCACTACTTTGGCTGCATTCTACATATTTGGGTATGGTGTCTCATTGTTGTCATTAATTCAATTATTGATTCTTTCTATGATTCGTTCTTTGACCCACTCATTATTTAGAATCAGATTATTTAGGTTAAAAATTAATTTAAATCTATGTTTCCATGGCTTTTTATTTAATATATTTTATATGCCTGCATGTGAACATACATATATGCATATACGTATATATACATGCATATATTAACACATATGCACATATACATGCATACATTCCCCCATGTGCATGTACACACATATATACATACACATATACATGTGCATATATGCATATATACATATGCATATATACATACATACACATACATATACACACATATGCATATACTTATGTACACATATGTACATATACATATATATGTGTATATGTACACACACACACACACACACACACACATATATATATATATATATATATACACATACACATATGCATTAGGATCTGAGAAGGATGCATTTAATACTTCTGCTTTTCTGCATTTGGTATAAGGTTTTTAGATCCCAATACATGGTCAATTTTCATGAAGGTGCCATACACTACTGAGGAAAAGATATATTCCTCTGTATTTTCATCCAATTATCTCCAGAGGTCAATCATATCTAATTTTCTAAAATTCAGTTCACCTCCTTAACTTCTTTCTTGTTTGTTTTCATTGGTTAGATTTCTCTACATCTGAGAAGGGAAAGCTGAGATCCACCATCAGTATAATTTTACTGTTAACAGAATTTTCCTGAGCCAGTGTCTAACCTGGGAATGATGAGACAGAGCAGGCCAGAGACAAGGTGCTAATAATCAGGTAGTGGTTTAATTAATTTGCTTTATTATGAGGAACAGATTTGCAAATCAGGAATTCTCTTGATCAGAATTCAACCTTGCTGTAGTGAAGGCAGTGATTATATACATAAACCACAAATGGGAACCAAGGGGGGAGTGTAGATTACAATCACTTCCAGGGCCTGAGTGGTTTCCCATGACAAACCCATGAATTCACAATATAAGTTTTATGAAGTCCTGTGGGAACAGTGTTATTTCAAGTCGTTGGGGGTCATTACTTGATGGGGTATAGAACCAGAGTTCTGTGACAAGAGCAGGTTCTGAAATATCTGATTCACTTCACTTAAGGTATACAGGCACAGGAATGCAATGATTGTGAGAGTGTTCTCAAGGGTTTGATTGATTGTTTCAAGCTGCATTGTGAGCTTCTGAGTCCAAAGCCAAAGAGGCTACTCTGAGAAATCTAAATTATTAGTATATTCATTACACATATCATGTCAATTAATATGAAAATTATAATTCCCTTCACACTATTTTCTCCTGTAACTCATTTCACTTCTCCTTTGAAAATTTGGATGCTATATCATTTGGGGTGTGTGTGTGTGTGTGTGTGTGTGTGTGTGTGTGTGTGTATTTATATCTATCTTTTAATTATATCTATTTTTACTTTTGCTTTGCCTGAGACCCTGATTGTTACATCTGCTTTTTTTAACTTCAGCTGAAGCATAATGGACTCTACTTCAGGTCCTTCCCTTTACTCTATATACGTCTCTGTGCTTCAAGTGTATTTCTTGTAAGAAAAAAAAAAAAAAACAAAGATGTAGGATTCTGGTTTTTAATGCACTCTGCTATCTACTTCCATTTTATGGGTGAGTCCATCCCATATACTTTCACAGTTATGATTACTAAATGTAATCATGCAATGTTTTCCTCCACCCTAATTTTCCCTTTGTTTATCTAACTCACCTTTCACCATATCCATCCTCACAAGTGTTTCACTTCTAACCACCACCTCCCCAAATTTACCCTCTCTTCTATCAGTCCCCTGCTCCTTTTTATCCCTGTGCCCTCCTACTTCCCTGTTGGGGTAAGATGGATTCTTTTTATGCCTAACTGAACATGTGTGTGATTCAATCTTTGAGACAATTATGATGAGAGTAAAGTTCAAGTATTGCCCAACCCCCTCACCTTCCCTTCCTCAGTAAAAGCTCTTTTGCACCTCTTTATGTGAGATAATTTATTCCATCCTACCTCCCACTTTCCCCTTTTCACAGTGAATCACTCTTTCTCACCTTTAATTTTTTTAATGTCATCCCATTATAATCAACTCATAATCACTATATATTCCTTTTTGCTGTGCTAATAGTGATAAAGT